>NW_022436973.1:7293279-7296827 GCF_009761245.1 Sapajus apella | reverse complement strand
AAAAAAAAAAAAAAAAAAATATGTTTTAACTGTAGAATATAAATAACAAAAAATGTATCATCTTAATCATTTTAAGTGTATAGTTCAGTGGCATTAAGTATTCTCATTGCTGTGTAACCATCACCAGCATCCATCTCCAGAACTCTTTTTTTCTTGCAAAAATGAAACTCTGTATCCATTAAGCAATGACTCCCCATTACCCATTACCCCTTCCCCCTAGTCCCTGGCAACTACCCCTCTACTTTCTGTCTCTATGAAATTGACTACTCTAGGTACCTATATAAGTGGAATCATACAATATTTGTCGTTTGGGGGCTGGTTCATTTACTTAGCATGTTGTCCTCAAGGGTCATCTATGTTGTAGCATGTATCAGAGTGTCCTTCCCTTTTAAGGCAAATCAATATTCCATTTTATGTGTTTATACCATATGTTGTTTATCCATTCATCCACTGATGGGCACTTGGGTTGCGTCTACTTTTTGGCTATTGTGAATGATATTGTTACGAACATCGGTGTGCAAATATATCTTCAAGACCACTGCTTTCAGTTCTTTTGGTTATATATCCAAAAGTGGGGTTGCTAGATCCTATGGCAATTCCATTTTTAATTTTTTGAGGAACTGCCATATTTTTCATAGTGGCGTTATCATTCTTGCAATTTTAAGTGTGAAATTATTTTAAAATAAAATAAAAATTACAACAGAAAAAAGGAAGATGAAGGACGCTAATATGGATATGCATAAGTATTGGCTTTAGTTGGCTTTATAATTAAATAAAAATTGATTTTTAAATTTGTGGAAGCTGGGCATGGTGGCTCAGACCTGTAATCCTAGCACTTTGGGAGGCTGAGGCAAGCGGACTGCTTGAGCTCAGAAGTTCAAGAGCAGCCCTGGAACATGGTGAAATCCTGTCTCTACAAAGAAATACAGAAATTAGCTGGACATGGTGGCATGCACATGTAGTCCCAGCTACCCAAGAGGCTAAGGAGGGAGGATCGCTTGGGCCTGGGAGGCAGCTTGCAATGAGCTGAGATTGCAGTGGGCTTCGGTGACAGAGCCAGACCCTGTCTCAAAAAAAAATTTTTTTATAAGCTCTTTGATATCCAGAATGAGGCGGGGCGCGGTGGCTCACACCTGTAATCCCAGCACTTTGGGAGGCTGAGGTGAGCGGATCATGAGGTCAAGAAATCAAGACCATCCTGGCCAACATGGTGAAACCCTGTCTCTAAAAAAGAAAAAAAAAAGATATCCAGAATGAAAAGAGAAGCATATTATTTATTGGACAATTAAGATGAAGAAAATGGAAGAAGTCACTATCAATCTGTGTAAGCATTAGCCATCATAATTACAAAACCTGGCTTTTACACACCTATTAGAATAGCCAGTCAGGTCTGAAAACTTCAGAGATTGTGTTCAAAAAAAAGAATAGCCAGTCTGGGTGCGGTGGCTCACGCCTATAATCCCAGCACTTTGGGAGGCCGAGGTGGGCGGATCACCTGAGGTCAGGAGTTTGAGACCAGCCTGACCAACATGGAGAAACCCCATCTCTACTAAAAATACAAAATTAGCCGGGCGTGGTGGTGCGTGCCTGTAATCCCAGCTACTGGGGAGGCTGAGGCAGGAGAATTGCTTGAACCCGGGAGGCAGAGGTTGCAGTGAGCTGACGTTGCGCCACTGCACTCTAGACTGGGTAACAGGAGCAAAAATCCATCTCAAAAAAAAAAAAAAAAAAAAGGAATAGCCAATATCCAGAACACTGATACCACCAAATGTTGGCAAGGATGTGGACCAAGAACCATAATTCATTGCTGGTGGGAGTACAAAATAGTACAGTTGCTTTGGAAGACAGTTGAGGGGCTTCTCATAAAATTAAACATTCTCGGCCGGGCGCAGTGGCTCACGCCTGTAATCCTAGCACTTTGGGAGGCCAAGGCGGGTGGATCACGAGGTCAAGAGATTGAGACCATCCTGGTCAACATGGTGAAACCCCGTCTCTACTAAAAATACAAAAAATTAGCTGGGCATGGTGGCACGTGCCTGTAATCCCAGCTACTCAGGAGGCTGAGGCAGGAGAATTGCCTGAACCCAGGAGGCGGAGGTTGCGGTGAGCCGAGATCGCGCCATTGCACTCCAGCCTGGGTAACAAGAGCGAAACTCCATCTCAAAAAAAAAATTAAACATTCTCCTACCACACAATCCAGCAAGTGAGCTTTTGAGTTTTCATCCAAAGGAGTTGAAAACATATCCATATGAAAACCCGCACACAAATGTTTATAGTAACTTTATTTCTAGTTGCTAAGACTTAGAAGCAACCTAGGTGTCTAGTAGGTGAATGGATAAACTGTGGTATGTCCAGACAATGGAATATTTTTCAGCATAAAATAGAAATGAGTTATCAAGCCATGAAAAGACATAGAGGAACCTTAAATGCATATTACTTGTAAGGTTTATTCTCTGTAAGGTTTATCGCTGAGTTTAAAATGAGGAAACTGAGGCCTGCATGAGAACAATTAGATGCCAATTTATTTGGCTCCTGGCGAGGTTCTATGGTCCAGGGAAAGGGCCAGAGAAGTCGCGCCTGACTCCTTTCAGGCGTGGAGTTATATAGGGAGGGAAGGCGCTCTGATTGGCTGTGGAGAAACAGGACGTGGACATAGCAAGCTGCTATAGGTAGGTAGGTAAGCAGGATTTCTGGTGAGCGGGCTGGATGGGGCAATGTGCTATTGGGCAGGTTTTGGCTGGGCTTCTTTTAAATTTTGGCGGGGTTTTCCAACGGCTGGCTAGGTGCCGAGTGCAGAGTTTAGTGTCAAGTGCAGATTCTGGTGCTGAGTGCAGAGTGGATTTCCAACGGGCTAGGTGCCCGAGTGCAGAGTTTAGTGTTGAGTGCAGAGGTGGGCGTGGCGAAGCTAGATGCTGAGTGCAGATTCTGGTGATGTAATTTTCAGGCGTGGAGAGGGATGGGTGTGTCCAAGCTCCTGCTGAGGCAACCGGCCTTACATTACTAAGTGAAAGAAGCCGATTTGAAAAGGCTACAAACTGTATGTATGTCCAGTTATATGACACTATGGAAAGGCAAAAATTATGGAGATTTTTTCAAGATCAGTTGTTGCCAAGGGTTGAGGAGAAGAAGGGATGAATGGATATAGCATAGATGATTTTTACAGCAGTGAACTACACCCTATAATACTATAATGGTGGACCCATGTCAGCATATATTTGTCCAGATCCATAGAATGTGAACTGCCCAGAGTGAGCACTGATGTGAACTCTGACCTTGGGTGATAAGAATGCATCAGGATCGGTTCCTCAATTGTAACAAATGTATCATTCTGGTTGGGCACATTGATAATCAGGGGGCTGTGCATGTGTTGGGAACAGGGGGCATATGAGAAATCCCTGTACTTTCCACTCAGTTTTGCTGTGAACCTAAAACTGCTATAGAAAATAAAGCCTGTTAAAAAAACAAAACAGGCCGGGCGCGGTGGCTCACGCCTATAATCCTAGCACTTTGGGAGGCCGAGGCGGGTGGATCACGAGGTCAAGAGATCG
>NW_022436973.1:7258097-7293269 GCF_009761245.1 Sapajus apella | reverse complement strand
AGCACTTTGGGAGGCCGAGGCGGGTGGATCACGAGGTCAAGAGATCGAGACCACCCTGGTCAACATGGTGAAACCCCGTCTCTACTAAAAATACAAAACATTAGCTGGGCATGGTGGCGTGTGCCTGTAATCCCAGCTACTCAGGAGGTTGAGGCAGGAGAATTGCCTGAACCCAGGAGGCGGTGGTTGCGGTGAGCAGAGATCGTGCCATTGCACTCTAGCCTGGGTAACAAGAGTGAAACTCCGTCTCAAAAAAAAAAAAAAAAAGTTCCAAGGGTTAAGCAACTTGTGTGCTGTATCTCTCTCAGACCCTGCTTTCCTTTTGGATACACAGCTGACCCTTGAACAACATGAGTTTGAACAATGTGGGCCCACTTATATGGGTCTCTTTTTCAATCAGATGCAGTGATGGGATGCCAAACCGCAGACAGGGAAGGTCAACTTTTCATATATACAGGTTCTGCAGCGGGACTTGAGTATGTACCAATTTGGGTATGCTGAGGGTCCTGGAGCCAATCCCCCACGTATACCAAGGGATGTCTCAAAAGTGGCATTGCTGGATCATATGGTAGTTCCATTTTTAATTTTTTTAAGGAACTGTCATACTGTTTTTCACTGCAGTTGCATCATTTTACAATTCCAGTAATAGTGCATACGGGTCCCAATTTCTTCACGTTCTTGCCAACACTTACTTTTTGATTTCTTGATTTTTGTTTTCCTTTTTCCTTTCTTTTGTTTTCTTTTTCTTTTCATTTGGGACAGGTTCTCCCTCTGTTGCCCAGGCTGGAGTGCAGTGGTGGGATCTCAGCCCCCTGCAACCTCCACCTCCTGGATTCAAGCAATTCTCATGCCTCAGCCTCCCTAGTAAGCTGAGATTACAGGTGCCCACCACTACACCCAGCTAATTTTTGTATTTTTTGGTAGAGATTGGGTTTCACCATGTTGGCCAGGCTAGTCATGAACTCCTGACCTCAAGTGATTCTCCTGCCTCGGCCTCCCAAAGTATTGGGATTACAGGTCTGAGCCACTGTGCCCAGACTGATTTTTGTTTTGTAGAAAGGGTCTCTGTTGGCCGGGTGTGGTGGCTGTAATTCCAGCACTTTGGGAGGCTGAGGTGGGCGGATCACGAGGTCAAGAGATCGAGACCATCCTGGCCAACATGGTGAAACCCCATCTCTACTAAAAAAAAAATACAAAAATCAGCTGGGTGTGGTGCTACGCACCTGTAGTCCCAGCTACTCGGGAGGCTGAGGCAGGAGAATTGCTTGAACCCGGCAGGCGGAGGTTGCAGTGAAACCCGGCAGGTGGAGGTTGCAGTGAGCCGAGATTGTGCCACTGTATTCCCGCCTGGCACCTGGCGACAGAACAAGACTCTGTCTAAAAAAAAAAAAAAAAAAAAAAAACAATAAAATAAAGAGTCTCTGTTGCCCAGGTTGAAGTACAGTGACATGATCATGGTTCACTGCAGTTTCGACCTCCTGGATTCAAGTGATCCTTCCACCAAAGCCTCCAGGATGGCTGGGAATACAGTCCATTTCTTTATTTCTATCAGAATTGGACTCATGGCTTCCTGTTTTATTCAATGTGTTATCTGCATCCTACAAGTCATTCTACATTTTGATACTCAAATTGTGACAGATTTGGCCAATGGAAGCCACTTCAAGCTGGTTTCTGTGTCCTTTTGATATGTCCCCATCATTCTTGGAGCACTTTGATTCCTGCCATAACAAGATATGCCAAGATGGTTTTGGACTTTCTTTGCTGCAGCCCTGGAATTTGCCACTTCTCCAAGGTCCATGGTTCCTTTTAGTAGAGAATGGTGTTTAGAAGCTTCTGGCTCTGGCTTTACCCCTGATGAAACTCATGGCTTTTGAAAGGGCCAGCATCTGATCTGGAGGCAGAACACACCATTCATTTTACTGAGGAAACTGAGGCCTAGATGTGGTCAATTGGCCAGTCCCCAGCCAGTGACAGAGCTTAGACACAAGCTGAGGCCCCTGGCCTCCAGTGCTCTCTTCCTGGCAATACGCATAGCTTGAGGTCTGCTCCTGGCGTAAGGGTGCCGATTTCTTTACATCCTGTTTAACCTTAAAAAGGAAATTCTGACACATGCTACAACATAGATGAAACTTGAGGACAACATGCTAAGTAAATGAACCCTCTCTGGACCTCACTTTCCTCGTGTGGCCACTGAGGGTTATCTTTGCCCTGGGGGTTCAGAACTACCTGAGAGCTGACCTTAGCTCTTGGCTGTTTATGAGCCTTACCTTCCTGGACTTTTATGGGTGAATCTACCTTAAATTACAGATAGAGGTCCTGCTTCAGCTTTTTTATCTCAAGCTCTGGTGGATTTAGAGCTTACAAACCAATCCCAGCCTGAAATGACTGGTCGAAGTGCATGGACCTGGGGGGACACATGGTTTGTTCCCTCCAGGCCAGAGATTCAAGGGATATGTGCTTCCCTGAAGCCCACCTTGGTCAGCTAAGACCTGTCTTGTAGAGGAGCATCAACAGGAGAGAAGATTGGGTCCAGGCCTGATACTGGATTGGGAAGGCAACTGGAAAGGCCTCATCTACCTGCCCTCAAGTTCCCAACCCACCCAGGTTACACCATCAGCACCTAGGGAAATAGAGACACTACCTTTCCACCTGGAGGCCAGTGTCTCAGCATCACATCAAAGATGAGAATAAGAACCTCTTTGTAGTCATATTCTCTGTATGCCATTAGAGATGTTTCCTGTGCCTGATTTGGGGATAGCTTGTGCTGCCTCTAACAGATACCCTCTGGTTTGGTCAGCCACGATAGAAATTGCCAACTTGGAAATCCTTGACTATTCAATCAGTGTCCTTAACAGCGATGTCACACCAAGCAGCAGTCTGAAAGACTGAGCTTTCATCTGTTGTATTCAACAGACATTTCCTAAGCACCTGCTGTGTGTCAGGCATTATATTGCAGCCTGTGGTCACAGAAATTATTTAAACCTTAGCTCAATCCAAGTAGGCTTTCAGGTAACAATTACGATGCAAGTGGGCTCCGTCCATATAGAAGAGGAACAAGTAGGAGCAGTAAGAGAATGGCTGTAACAGCCAGGCACGGTGGCTCACGCCTGTAATCCCAGATTTTGGGAGGCCAAGGCAAGCAGATCATTTGAGGTCAGGAGTTCGAGACTAGCCTAGCCAACATGGTGAAACACTGTCTCTACTAAAAATACAAAAAATTAGCCAGGTGTGGTGGTGCATGCCTGTAATCCCAGCTACTTTAGGCAGAGGTTGCAGTGAACGGAGATGGTGCCTCTGCACTTAGCCTGAGTGAGACTGAGAGACAGAGTGAGACTCCATCTCAAAAACAAACAACAAAACAGCTGTTATATTCTAACATTAAGTTTCTGGCTCTTTACACTGGAGTGTCAGGTTCTTATCGGTAAGACTTTGTGGCGATATTGGAATTTGATTTGGGCTCTTTAGAATGATTTTGCCAAGTGAAAATTGTGGAAAGGGCATTATAGGCAGAAGGAATGGCTTGAGCAAACCACCAAAGTGCAAGCTTATCCTGAACAGCAGAGCACCTGGGTGGAGTGGCTAACACCTAGGCAATGGAGAGAGGAGTCAAAGGCGTGAAATTCCAGATACCTCAGGCATGAAGGAGCATGAACACTGTGCTTCTGTGAAGTATACTAACTTTATTCTACAAGCAACGAGGGCTTAATACATGTTTTTAAAATAACTTTTACTTTTAAAAAGTACATAAGAGGAAACTGAAAAACACGAGAATCAAATAACAAAGTCACAATCACAAGCAGTTTATAGTTTGACACATTCTTCTAGGTCCTGTGCGTCTACAGGCACAACATCCAATTTTATGGGACTGAGATTGTACAGTATGTATCATGATTTTTCACACATCATGAATATTTACCAATTCAAAATCCCAAAGCTATATGAGCATTTTGATAACCAAAAATACACTACACCAACTCAGTCTGTTAAAAAAAAAAAATGTAATCCTGTCTTTCTTGGGATAAAAATTTCATAAAGACAAAAATGGCAACACGCCTCTAGATAAAAGCATTGGCAGAGTTCCGATTTAAATCCTGCATTCCCTTAATGCTCAATTTAAAAGGAAGCATACAGCAACAGAATACACTAAGTATTACGCTTCTAAGAGAGCTCATTAGCAGATCTATGCTATTAAAATATTAGTAAGGTATATTTCCATTGAATTATTTAATATATTCCTATAGTACAGCCACAAGAGACGCATACATTAATGGCTAGCATCAAAATGTAAATATGGACACATCTGCATACATCTCTCCCTTTAGAGTTCCTTCTGCCCCTCTGCTGCCAACTAATGAACAAGTCCTGACATATACTGCTCAGAGGTGGCTTACAATTCCATGTCCAAGATGCATCTTTTCTATCAATTACAACAAAGGTATTTACAAATTGGCTAATTCACTAACTCTATGTTGTCACCCCAGACATTCATAAAGCTTACATGTTGCAAAATAATGAACTTTGTCCACAATAAACACAGACACTTTACTAAAAACACTTACATAGACCTGTGGTTATCATCTAAAACCATCTTCTAGATATGGAGATACTAGTAAAGAGCCCTTCCCTTCACCCTGTCTTCTCCTTCTTCCACCATCCCCAGTGACTAAGTATAGGATGTCTGGCTCCAAGAGGTGGACTAATAATAAAGGTCACTCCCAGAAGACAGGCCTTCTTAAAAACTAACAAAAAGATATTCATAAAGGGACTGATTTACTATATGTATTTTTAACATACTCTGAGTATTGACTTGTTTATCCTTTAATACATAATATTAAGTAAAATGCACAGAGAACAATGGTTAGACCAGCTGAACTAATCTCAGGGGCACAGAACCCTTCTCCCTGCATATCTCTTCCTCCCCTACCCATCACCATCCAATGAAAGACTAGATATTTCCAACTGAAGTTTTCCATTATGTACACAGTAGCATTGAATAAATGTATACATAACACAGACTGTAATTTGAGTGTCCTCTAAATAGGAACATTCTGGCCTAGAACCTACCTCCCTTTCTGACCTCTACCAACTCCATGGACAGCTTAGGGGGGATTTTAACAATTTCACTTCTGTTTTTAAGAAGTCTTCCCTATGATTTTTAACACAAGATATACTCAATGTATTGAATTTACTAACTCTACTTCTGTCATACAACGGCAACCTCTTTAACATTGGCTAGATGTAAATTAGGACTCTTATGTCCGCTTATATACACTATATACACAGCACAGTTAATGAAAATGCAGACATAAGGGACAATGATCAATGTGCCTCATCATAAACACACTGGTGGAAAGTTCTTTATGCTCCTCCTTCTCCTTGAACCTGCACAGATATCATAATGTACTGCTCAGAGAACAGATCAATTTCCAAAAGATGATATTATCAAAAAGACAGCTACAAAATGTGTTATTTACTACCTCTACTTTTAACATACTTTGTGCACTTCTAAACATCTAGAAAGACTAGATGTTTCAAATTAGGACTTAAGTTTGTCCACTATATACACAGTAGTGTTGAATAAACTACACACATGTAACAATGGTTATATATGAAAGTGTCTTCTAAATAGGAACATTCTGGTCTAGAACTCTTCGTTCCTTCCAACTCTTCACCACCACCAACCTGGTGGATACAGGCACATGTGTCACTTAGAGCTGATGTTACTTCACTTCCGAAAGTCTTTCTCAGAAGACAGCCTTTCTATGAATTTTAACAAAGTATACAGGATGTGTTAGTTTACTAACTCTACTTCTGTCATACATTGGCAACCTCTTTAATATCTAGAGACTAGATATTATAAAATTGGGACTCATTTGTCCAGTATATACATAATATATACAGTATAGCAAAGTTAAATGAAATGCATGTAACATATAGGCAATGGATTAAGCTGAAATTTTCTAATAAACAATGGCAAAACACCTTTTGTAACTTCTTCCCTCCCACCTGCCAGGTGGTTCCACAATTCCACTTCCCAACAGCATTTCCCATCACTTTTTAAAAGCTATTTACAAAAAGTGTTATTCTACTACTACTTTTAAATACACCAAGCACTTCCAAAGATCTAGAAAGACTAGATATTTCATATAACTTGTCCACCATGTACACAGCACTGTTAACTAAAATTGCACACACATAACAATGGTTATCATCTGAGGTATCTTCTAAATATGACCATTTTGGCCTTGAATCATCCCCTCCTCTCTTTCTTCTCTGCCTTCAATCCATTGGACAAGTATAGGCATGTGTAATGCTTAGAGATGACTGAACAAATTCCAACGCAAAAGTCGTTTACCGAAGACAAGTTTTCCTATGAATTTTATCACAAAGGGTACAAAATATACTGATTTTACTAAATATTTTGTCATACACTGGCAACCTCTTTAACATCTAGAGTCTAGATGTTGAAAAATTAGGACTCATTGTCCATTATATACACTATATACAGAGCAAAAGAAAATGCACAAAACCTACAGAAAAACAGTGTCTGAAATGTCCAAGTGTGACACACTAGAATATTTACAGAGCAAAAGAAAATGCAAAAAACCTACAGAAAAAGTGTCTGAAATGTCCAAGTGTTGAACACACTAGAATATTACCGTTTGCAATTTCTTCCCTCCCACCTCCTCTAAACCATTGAACGAGTATAGAGACAGTACTATACTGCTCACAAAGGTGGCTTCACAATTCAATTTCCAAAAGTATTTCCTATGAATTTTAGTAAAAAGATATTTACAAAGTGGTATTTTACTACCTCTACATTTAACATACATCGGGCACTAGATGTTTCAAGTAAGGAGTTAATTTGTCCACTATGACACAGCAGTCTTGAATAAACTGCAAACATGTAATAACAGTTATAATTTGAAAGAGCCTTCCAAATGTGAACATTCTGGCCTAGAACCCTTCCCATCTCCATCAACCCAGTGGGCAAGAATGCTCAAATTTTCAGAAGACAATCTTTCCTAGACTTGTAAAACAAAATGTACAAAACATGTACAAAATGTACAAGTTACTAACTCTACTTCTGTCATACACTGGCAACCTCTTTAACATCTAGAAAGACCAGATGTTGTTAAAGTTGGGACTCATTTGTCCTTTATGTACACTATATGCACAGGTAAATAAAACAAAATGCACAGAGATAATAATTCATCTTGCCTTGCTGTAAGCAGGGTGGCATAGAACTCTCTGCACCTCCCCTTCCTCCCTCCTCCCCTGAACCACTGCACACACACTGAGTATTACTCAACAGGTGATTTGGCCATTCCCCGCAAAAAAACATTTCCTACAAATTGTAACAAAAAGATATTTACAAAATCTGATTTTACGTCCTCTAATTTTAACATCAGGCACTTCAGAACATCTAAAAACAGACGTTTCAAAAAAGTTTAGCATTGTCAACTATATATACAGTAGTGAAGAATAAAATGCACACAAAACAATGGCTAGAATATGAAAATGTCTTCTAAATATGACCAGTCTAGCATAGAGCTTCCTTCTCCTCCTTTTCAGGTCTTCCAGCTCCACGTCATCTAACCCACTGAACAAACATGGATGTATCACTTCCAGAGGCCATCTAACAACTCCATTTCCAAAAGTCATCTCCAGAAGACATGTATTTTCTATGATTTCTTTTAAACAAACGAGAATTTACAAGATGTGTGGTTTTCTAACTCTACTTTATCATACGTCGGCAACCTCTTTACATCTAGAAGAGCTAGATGTGACAAATGTTTTCTATTAAAAGGTTGGGGTGGAGTTGAGAGCAGCTTTTTCATATTATATACACAGGCCTTCCATAAACGGCCAGTAAATCTTCCCAGAGGGTGGTGGGCATTTCCAACGGGCCAAACATCGCCTGTCATTCTACCGTTTCTCTCTTCCGACAGCAAGGTCTGGTAGAATGAAGACTAACAGCCCGATGACCGCTAACCGTTCCACCCGTCGTCGTTCGGAACTTCGCTCACCTCCCAGGCCTGTTAAGGCCTTTGTCCGTTGTCGTCAGGACTAGGTAGGTCTCGCCCAATGGGGACGGAGTGGTCACTGGGGACCCGGATCTGCATGGCTCCGTGGCCTACAAAGGCAGTCGAGCCTGCCTGCGTCCTTAGGCCGCCTTCCCAGGCCCTCTATGACCTAACGGCCTCCGCTGCGCAGCATTCGAGCGGCCGCCATGTTTCCTGGTCCACCCCTCCCGCCGCCACCCAAAGGCGTTGCATCCGGGCCGCTCAGCTGGGGCTCTGTCGAGACCTGGCACACTTGGGCCGGGAGACCCAGTGGCCAGCAGGGTCCAGGCTGGGGTACTGGCTGGGAGAAGCCGCCGCCGCCATCAATCACCGAAGTGGGGTGGGGTAGAGAGGTTCACCACGGCTTCAAGGCCTGAGCCTGGCCAGGCCAGTGGGCAGCCACAGCGGAGGCCTCCAGTGTCTGAAGGGCAGAGGGCACAGCCTGTCCCGGGGCCCCCCAGCTCACCCGCCAGCCCGGGGCCGGAGGGCCTGGAGGGCCCAGGGGGAGCTCGCGGCGCTCCGCGTCTCTCCGCGTTCTCTGCCGGACCGGAACTGACTTGGCAGTTCTCTGCGCGAACTTGAGAGGCGCGGCACCGGAAGTGCTCTAGCGCGGGTCGGGGGGGGGCCCGCGAGCGACAGTTCCAGTTCCGGGACTGCAATGTTCCGGGGTGGGGGTGGGGGTAGGGAATGGGGTGTGGTCACATGGGGTTTGGATGCCCTGCTGGCTTGCTCTTTGCAACGGTAATTGCTACTGGCCTCAGAATTCTCTGAACACACCTACTTTGTACTTCTCGATTTCCTTCCTCCTCCACTGCCGCATAAGAAGACTCCAATCTTTCATTTATTGACTCATTTACCACTTATTTACTGAGCACCTACTATGTGCCCTTAAGCACAGGGGAGTGCAGCAGTAAAGAAAAAAAAAAAAGAGGAAAATTTCTGCTCTCTTGAAATTTATATTCTAGTAAGAGAAACAACAATAAACAGAATCCTCAAAATGCATAAAAAGGCAGATAGCAAAAGTGCTTTGGAAAAATAAAAAGCAAGAAAAGCAAGAAAGAGGAATATGAAGCGTGGGTGTGGAATGCTTTACAGCATGGCCGGGTGACTCTGGAGACCCGAAGAAGGCGAGGGGATGAGCCATGCTTGGAGGTGTCAGTAGAGGAACAGTTATGCACAGGCCACAAAGCCAAAGCATGTTGGCGGGGCCTGTTCCAGGAACAGCAAAGAGGCTGGGGAAGAGGGGAGAGAATGGGACCGTGAGAGGGCGTTGAACTGCAGTGCGGAGGAGAGCTGAAGTGCGGGGCAGAAGTAGGGAGACCTGATAATTGACTCTTGGAGTCAAGCAGGTGAGATATGATAGGGGCTTATACCAGGACGATGACAGCAAAGGGAGCAAAAAGTGGTTGAATTCAGGGGTTGACATAAGGTCAAGCCTACAGGATTTGCTGATGGACCAGATGTGAAGTATGAATGCGAGAACTCAAAGATGACTCCACAGTTTTTGGCTTGAGCAAATGAAAAGGCAGCTGCCCTAACTGAGATGGAAGAAACCAAGGGAGGAGCAAGCTTTGGGGAGAACACCAGGAGCTGACTTTTAGATGTGTTAAGTTTGAGATGCCTGTTTGACATTCAAATGGAAATGTCAAACAGACCGTTGGATTTATGAGTCTGGCATTCAGGGGCAGGTCTGAACTGGAGATGAACCTTTGTGAATCATCAGCATATAGATGACTTTAAAACCTTGAGGCTGCATGAGAGAACCAAGAGAGGGACAAGGCCTGAGGCCTGAGCCCTGGGTAACGTTTACAGGTCAGGGGATAAGAAGGAAGCAGCAAAGGAGACTGAGAAGTGACCAGAGTGGTAGGAGAACAACCGGGAGAGTGTGGTCTCCTGGAAGGAGGTGAAGGAAGGGTTTCAAGGGGAATTTATTAACTGTCAAATGCTGCTGATATGTCAATTAAGATAAGGTTGGAAATTACACTTCCAGCTTTTAGAATTAATGCTGTGATGAACATTCTTGTGAATTTGCAAGTTTTGGGTAGATTTCTAAGTTCCTTTGTTTGTATTTTTATTTTTTATTTATTTTTATTTTTTGAGACAGGGTCTCCCTCTGTCACCCAGGCTGGAGTGCAGTGGTGCCATCTTGGCTCACTGCAACCTCCAACTTCTGGGTTCAAATGATTCTTCTGCTTCAGCCTCCTGAGTAGCTGGAACTACAGGCGTTCACTACCATAGCCAGCCAATTTTTGTGTTGTTAGTATGAAAGGGGTTTCACTATGTTGTCCAGTCTGGTCTTGAACTCCTGACCTCAGGTGATCTGCCCCCCTTGGCCTCCCAAAGTGCTGGGATTACAGGCGTAAGCCACCACACCCTGCCTTGAGTTCCTTTGGATACAATTCTGGAAATGTAAAGAAGATCAAAGGGTTGACCCAGGCTTAGGACTCTGCTTGATGCAGACCCAGACGTGATTCCCAGGAGGAAACCTACAGTCAGAAAGACCTCTCTGGTGGAAGGTGGATAGGAGAGGTGGTGAGAAGTTCAGGGGCTCTAGTCCACAATGAGACGACAAGGGCCTGAGCCAGGAGCGCTGCTACATGAATGGAAAACTGGTGAAGTGAGTGTTTCCAGCATTTTAAGGGAAGAAGCCAGGGGGCTTAATACCTGAGAGAAAAGGGAGGAGGAGAAGGAGGAGCCATGCGTCATACATGTTTCAGACACTAGGGCGAGTGGGTAGGTGGGTGGTTGACACATTAGCCAAGTTAAGGGGTAGGAGAGGCTCCTGGTCTTTCTGGGCTTCCCATCGCCTAAGCAGCCAAACGTAGGTATTCCTGGAACCTAAAGATGAGGATGATGACAAACGTATACATCCTGCTTTCTATTTGATAGCTCTACTTGAATGTTCCAACAGTATCTGAAACTCCTTTTGTGCAAAACAAAACTCTTGATATCGCCCCAGAGCCTGCTTTTCCCCATTGGTAAATGGCAGTATCCTCCACCAGTTTCCCAAGTGATATGGTTTGGCTCTGTGTCCCCACCCAAATCTCATCTTGAATTGCACTCCCATAATTCTGACATGTTGTGGGAGGGACCTGGTTGGAGATACTTTGAATCATGCTGGCGGTTCCCCCATACTGTTCTCATGGTAGTGAATAAGTCTAACGAGAGCTGATGGTTTTATCAGGGGTTTCCACTTTACCATCCTCCTCATTCTATCTTGCTGCTGCCATATAAGAAATGCCTTTTGCCTCCTGCCATGATTCTGAGGCCTCCCCAGCCATGTGGAACTGTAAGTGCTATTAAACCTCTTTTTCTTCCCAGTCTTGGGTATGTCTTTATCAGCGGCGTGAAAATGGACTAATACACCAAGTAATCCTTGATCTTCCTTGATTCTCCATTCTCTCATTCCCCACACCCCAACCATCCCAATTCTTATCGGCCTCCTAAATATATTTCAAATACAGCCAATTCCCTGTACCCCACATTACAGTAGCCACTATCTATATGTGGCTATTTAAATTGTAATTCATTAGAATGATGTAAAATTAAACATTCAATTCTTCAGCCACACTGCCCTCATTCCAAGTGCTCAAGAGCCACAGGGAGCTAGGAGCCAGTGGCCACCATATGAGCACAGGTGGAGAACATTCCCACCATCCCAGGAAGTCCTGTTGACAGCGCTGATCTGTATCCAAGTCCAAACTAGCAACGTCTTTCATTTGGATGACTCTCATAGCTCCTTAATTGTTGTTGTTCTGGTTTCTACTGCTCCCCCTTTCTAATCCATTTTCCCTACAGAAGCCAGAATGAACTTTTAATCAAAAGTCAGATCTTGTAACTCTCCTGTTTAAGCCTCCTATGGCTTTTCATCACACTTAGAAGAAAATCAAACTCCTTTCCATGACTACTACCCTCCATGACCTGCCCTTTGTGTCCCTTGTGCCTCGTCTTTGTTTTTTTGTTTTTGTTTTTGTTTGAGACAGGGTCTCACTGCAGAGTCATCCTGGCTGCAGCACAGTGGCGTGATCGTGGCTCACAACAGCCTCTACCTCCCTGGGCTCAGGTGATCCTCCTGCCTCAGCCTCCCAAGTAGTTGGGACTGCAGACACACGCCACCATGCCCAGCTAAGTTTTGTATTTTTATAGAGATGGGGTTTTGCAGTGTTGCTCAGGCTGGTCTTGAACTGGGTTCAAGCCATCCTCTGCCCCCACCTGCCCTGGCACGCCTCGGCTTGCCCTGGCCTCCCAAAGTGCTAGGACTTCAGGCATGAGCCACTGCCCCCAGCTTCATGCCCCTTATTTGTTTGTTTATTTATTTATTTATTTATTTATTTATTTGACGAAGTCTCGCTCTTGTCCCCCAGGCTGCAGTGCAATGGCATGATCTCAGCTCACTGCAACCTCTGCCTCCTGGGTTCAAGCCATTCTCCTGCCTCAGCTTCCTGAGTAGCTGGGATTACAGGCACCCGCCACCATACCCGGCTAATTTTTGTATTTTTAGTAGAGACGGGGTTTTGCCATGTTGGCCAGGCTGGTCTCGAACTCCTGACCTCAGGTGATCTGCCTGCCTTGGCCTCCCAAAGTGTCGGGTACCAACCCCAACCCTGTATGTGGGTACCCTTAGTCCCGGTGGTGACAAGGGATTGAGAAAAGGAAATAAAGACAGAGACACAAGAGTAGAAGTTACAGCATGGATCCAGGGGACTAATGCAAGCTTGAGGACCATGTTGGCCCTGAGCTCTGGGCTCCAAACACTTTTATTATGTGCATAATCTCATTGATCCAGAGCAGTATTGCCTACTCTGCAACCACCCCGAGGTGCTCCCCAGTGTTACTGCGCTCTCTGATGCTGTTTACCTTAGACCTCCCGTTGCTGCTTGATTTTTAATTAACAGCACCAATAATATAGTTTAGTTTGGTGTATAAACTTCAGTGTACTCTGAGCCAAGCAAGCTTATAATTACTTAGCTAGAATTAACATAGATCTCCCCTGGCCATCTTGAACCACACCAAAGTGCTGGGATTATAGACATGAGCCACTGCGCTAGGCCCATGCCCCATCTTGAGCCACTCTCTCCCTCTCATTACATCCCAGCCACACTAGTCTCCTTGCTGTTCCTTCCACTCTCTGAGCTCTTCTCTGCCTCAGGGCCTTTCCACTTGCCATCTACCTGGAAGGGGCTTCACTGGCTCTTGGCAAAGCTAAGTTTCTTCTCATCTTATAGGTCTTAGCTCCAATCTATTTCTTTAGACAGCCTTTCCTGATCTCCCTTTCTCCAGGAGATCTCTTCCACTTAACATCACATTGTCCTATTTATTTCCTTCCTTCATTCATCAAAAATCTCATTAGTTTATAAATAGTAATGAACATTTCTGCTTATTTCTTATATGCAAGGCACTGTACTGAGGAGTTGGCTTTCTATGCTTCGCTTTATTTATTTTGACATGGAGTCCCACTCTGTCACCTAGACTGGAGTGCAGTGGCATAATCTCAGCTCACTGCAAGCTCTGCCTCCCAGGTTCAAGCAATTCTCCTGCCTCAGCCTCCCTAGTAGCTGGGATTACAGGCATGCACCACCATGCCTGGCTACTTTTTGTATTTTTAGTAGAGATAAGATTTTGCCATGTTGGCCGGGCTGGTCTTGAACCCCTGACCTCAAGTGATCCTCCTGCCTTGGGCCCCCCAAAGTGTGGTGATTACAAGTGTGAGCCACCATGTTTGGCCTGCTTTATCTATTTTTAATTTAATTAATTTTGAGACATAATTTTACTCTCTCGCCCAGGCTGGAGTGCAGTGGTACGGTAGTAACTCACTACAGCCTTGAATTCCTGGGCTCAAGTGATCCTCCCTCAGCCTCTGGAGTAGCTGGGACTACAGGAGTGTATCACTGTGCCTGACTAATTTTTTAAAAAGTTTGTTTGTTTTGTAGAGACAGAGTCTCACTTTGTTGCCCAGGCTGATCTCAAACACCTGGCTCTAAGCAATCCTCTTGCCTCAGCCTCCCAAAGTGCTGGGATTCCAAGCATGAGCCACCATGCCCTGCCTATTCATTAGTTTATTTTCTGTTCTGGTTTCCCCTATGTCCCTGGCACTCAAAACAGTGCCTGCTATCAGTAGGCATTAATAATTTGAAAGACATTAATGAATTAATTGAGCACATACTATGGGCCAGGCACTGTGCTAAGCACTGTACATACATTGTCTCATTTAACCTACACAAGAATCCTGTGAAATAGGTACTACTACTCTCCTCCTTTTACAAAGGAGAAGGTATTTAACTTGTCTAATTCTCGGAAAAAAACTAGGATTTTAATCCAAGTCATCTGACTCCCAAACTCCCTGGGAAGGCACTGTAGAGGATTTAGAGGTCTGAGCACTGATATGAGCCTGAAACCACCAACAGCTCAGACTAGAAGCAGGGAAACTAAGGAATTTCTTTGCTCAAGGGCTTTCTTTCGGATTAGACCACAGATTCTGGTGTGTCACTGCTCAATCAGGAGGCAGATTCAGGGCCTGGGTCAGGACTCAGGCTTGGGCAGAGTCGAAAAAGTTAAATGACCAGGTGCAGTGGCTCATACCTGTAATCCCAGCACTTTGGGAGGCTGGGGCAGGCAGGTTGCTTGAGGCCAGGAGTTCAAGACCAGCCTGAAAAACATGGTGAAACCTCATCTATACTAAAAATACAAAAATGAAGCCAGGCGCAGTGGCTTACCCCTGTAATCCCAGCATTTTGAGAGGTCGAGGCAGGCAGATCACCTAGGGTCAACAGTACAACCAACAGTCTTGTACTGTTGGTTTCAGCCAACATGGTGAAACCCTGTCTCTACTAAAAATACAAAAATTAGCCAGGCATAGTGGTGGGTGCCTGTAATCCCAGCTATTCGTGAGGCTGAGGAAGGAGAATCGCTTGAACCTGGGAAGCGGAGGTTGCAATGAGCCAAGATTACACCACTGTACTCCAGCCTGGGCCCTGAGCGAGACTCTGTCTC
This sequence comes from Sapajus apella, assembly GCF_009761245.1. Classification (NCBI taxonomy): domain Eukaryota; kingdom Metazoa; phylum Chordata; class Mammalia; order Primates; family Cebidae; genus Sapajus; species Sapajus apella. The sequence continues at coordinate 7,278,213 of NW_022436973.1, read as the reverse complement.
AAAAACAAAAGCAAAAACAAAAATAAGCCAGTGTGATGGTGTGTGCCTGTAGTCACAGCTATTCGGGAGGCTGAGGCAGGAAAATCGCGTGAACCTGGGAAGTGGAGTTTGCAGAGAGCCAAGATCATGCCACTGCACTCCAGCCTGGGCAACAGAGGGAGACTCTGTCTCAAAAGAAATTAAAAAAAAATTAAAATAAACAGTAATAATAAAAATGGCTGGGCGCAGTGCCTCACGCCTGTAATCCCAGCATTTTGGGAGACCAAGGCAGGTGGATCACCTGAGGTCAGGAGTTCAAGACCAGCCTGGCCAACATGGTGAAACCCTGTCTCTACTAAAAATACAAAAATTAAGCCAGGCTCAGTGACTCACGCCTGTAATCCAAGCACTTTGGGAGGCTGAGGCAGATGGATCACCTAAGGTCGGGAGTTTGAGACCATCCTGACCAACATGGAGAAACCCCGTCTCTATTAAAAATATAAAATTAGCTGGGGTGGTGGTGTCTGTAATCCCAGCTACTTGGGAGGCTGAGGCAGGAGAATTACTTGAACCTGAGAGGCGTAGGTCGCAGTGAGCTGAAATTGCACCACTGCACTCCAGCCTGGGTGACAGAGTGAAATCCGTCTCAAATAATAAATAAATAAATATTAAAATAATGTTAAAAAAGAAAAAGAAAAAGAGAAGAAAGTCCAATTCTAAGCATCCTCAGCAAGGATTGGGGTGTGAGCCCAGACACCCTAGACGAGAGCTTGAACCAGGGGTGCACCCAGTCTGATTGCTGAATCCACCATGTATTCTGTCTGTCTTAGATTAAGAATGAAACAGGGTAACAAAAGTAGAAAAAAAAAAAAAAAAAAAAAAAACACAAACCCAGACAAAAAGAAAAACAAGGCTTCCTAACACTCCTCCTTAGGAAACATCACACGTCCGGCCTATGACACAGCATGGTGTTCATTAGGCCAAAGGCTCCAGGCTCATTAGCAGGAAGGGTGCTGAGCTGCAAGCCACAGCACAGCTGGCGTGGGAAACAAAGACAGAGCAACATCTGTACCCTCCCAGGGCCTCGGCATACAGTCCCACCATTATTGATATCAGCACTTGTCTGCACTGAAGCAGATCTGATTGTCATCAGGGCTCTGGGAAACAGGTGATATTGGGGAGTGTCCCATACAGTCTGCTTAGGGTCATCATTATTATCATTGCTTGAACTTGGACTCAGTTTTGCCCTACTACAGAGTTTCTCAAACTTGAATTGTTTCTAAATCAGTTTAACAGCTTCCTCCACATCTATAGCTACCACAGTGTCTCAGTCCATATAGACAGGCTATAACAAAATACCATAAACTGAGTGGCTTATAAACAACAGAAATTTATTTCTTATATTATGGAGGCTGGGAAGTCTAAGATCAAGTAACTGGAAGATTCTGTGTCTGGTGAAGGCCCAATTTTTGGTTCATAGATGGTGTCTTCTTGCTGTGCCTCACATGGTAAAAGGGGCCTCTTTTTTTTTTTTGCTTTGAGACAGAGTCTTGCTCTGTCACCCAGGCTGGAGTGCAGTGGTGCGATGTCAGCTCAGTGCAACCTCTGCCTCCCGGGTTTAAGTGATTCTCTTGCCTCAGCCTCCAGAGTAGCTGGGATTACGGGCACTTGCCACCACGCTCGGCTAATTTTTGTATTTTTAGTAGAGACGGGGTTTCACCATATTGGCCAGGCTGGTCCCGAACTCCTGACCTCAAGTGATCTGCCTGCCTTGGCCTCCCACAGTGCTGGGATTACAGGTGTGAGCCACCTCGCCCAGCCCAGCCTCTTTTATAACATTGATCCAATTCATGAAGGCTCTTCCCCCACCATCTCATCACCTCCCAAGGGCCCCACCTCTTAATACCATCACTGTGTGGGTTAGGATTTCAACATAGGAATTTGGAGGTAAGGGGTCACAAATATTCAGACCATAGCACACCGGTGCCAGTATCTACTTAATATCTCTCCATGAATTAACTAATTTAGCACAACTGTAGCTACATTAACCTTGTCCTCATCAGTATTTGTGAAATCAAGTTGACATGTTAGTTGTATGTTTTCCTAACATATGTTAAAGTAAATATATAACTCTTTTTAAAAAATGTTCTTTTGGGTTGCACTTGAAATCATCTCAGTGCAATCAGTGGAACCCAAACCACACTTGGCAAAGCAATTAGTGTCAAAGGGACACAGATGACAGCCTAAAGAGCTTCCAGTGGCCAAAACTGGAATAATTTGTGCAACAAAATAAGTAACATAGTATGGGGATAAAGCTCAAAGTATAAACCAAATATCCATAAGTCCATACTGTTATAAATGATTAAATAAATAAATGGGGGAGAAGAGACAAATGATCCTTAGAGAAGAAATCTAAGGTCGGGCGCGGTGGCTCATGCCTGTAATCCCAGCACTTTGGGAGGCCAAGGCAGGCAGATCACAAGGTCAGGAGTTTGAGACCAGCCTGACCAACATGGTAAAACCCCATCTGTACTAAAAATACAAAAATTAGCCAGGTATGGTAGCAGGCACCTGTAATCCCAGTTACTCAGGAGGCTGAGGCAGGAGAATCACTTGAACCTGGAAGTTGGAGGTTGCAGTGAGCCAAGATCATGCCACTGCACTCCAGCCTGGGCAATAGAACCAGACTCTATCTCAAAAAAAAAAAAGAATTCTAGATAATGTAGGTAGATAAATCCCCTTCAGGATGTGGAGCTTAACTCTCCCATTGAGTGTGGGCTGCGCTTAGTGACTTGCTTCCCAAGAGTGGAAAGGGAGGAAAAACAAGCAACTTCATAGGGGAGAGACTGGACAGACACTACCTTGGCCAGGTAATCAAGTCATGTCGATAACATGTACCCTGATATGATTTCATGAGCACTTTACCTCTCTGATATCTTTTCCCCAAGCTCATAACCCCAGTCCAACCATGAGAAAAACATCAGATGAACCCAAATTGAGGGGCACTCTATAAAATACCTGTCCAGGATGGGCAAAATGGCTCATGCCTGTAATCCCAGCACTTTGGGAGGCCAAAGTGGGCAGACCACGAGGTCAGCAGTTCGAGACCAGTCTGGCCAACATAGTGAAACCTCCATCTCTACTAAAAATACAAAAATTATCCAGGTGTGGTGGCAGGCACCTGTAGTCCCTCAGGAGGGACTCAGGAGGCTAAGGCAGGAGAATTGCTTGAACCCGGGAGGTGGAGGTTGCAGTGAGTTGAGATTGAATCACTGCACTCCAGCCTAGGTGACAGAGGAATAAGGTCTCAAAAAAATAAAATACCCATCTAATACTCCTTAAAGCTGTCAAGGTCTTAAAAACCAAGAAACAGGCCGGGTTAGGTGGCTTATGCCTATAATCCCAGCAGTTTGGGAGGCCGAGGCAGGCAGATCACGAGGTCAAAAGATCCAGACCATCCTGGCCAACATCGTGAAACCCCATCTCTACTTAAAATACAAAAATTAGCCTGGTGTGGTGGTGCATGCCTGTAGTCTCAGCTACTCAGGAGGCTGAGGCAGTAGAATTGCTTGAACCTGGGAGGTGGAGGTTGCAGTGAGCAGAGATTTCGGCACTGCACTCCAGTCTGGTGACAGCAAGACTGCATCTCAAAACAAAACAAAAAAACAAGAAACGCCTAAGTAATTGCTACAGGCCAGAGGAAACTAATGGGACGTGATGACTAAATGTAGCGTAGTGTCCTGGAAGGGACTCTGGAGCAGAAAACAGGTGGAATTTAGTTCATAGGAATGTAGCAGTGTTGATTTCTTAGTTGTGACAAGTGCCATAGTAATGTAAGGTGTTAATAATAGGGGAAGGAAGGTTAGGGATATACAGGAACTCTCTGTGCTTTTGAGTAGGATGGTCAAGTTCATATGTCAACACGGAGGGTAGTTTTGGATGAGATTAGCATTTAAATGGTTAAACTTTCCGTAAAGCCACCTCCGTGATGTGGGTAGGCCATTTGATCAGTTGAAGGCCTGAATAAAACAGAATGATTGGCCTCCCTGAGCAAGATGGAATTCTCCAGCAGGCTGCCTTCTAACTGCACCATTGGCTCTCCTGGGTCATCAGCCTGCAGGACCACATGGTGGGATTCAGGCTTGCCAGCCTTCATAATTAGGTAAGCCAATCTTCTATATCTCTTTTATGCATGCACACACACACACACACACACACACCCCTATTGGTTCTGTTTCTCTGGTGAGCCCTAACACAATGGGAAATTTCTGTACTCGAAATCAAAGACTTACATTTATTTTCTGTAAATGTAAAATTATTTTAAAATAATAAGTTTATTTTAAAAAGACAGAAGCCTGGGCGTCATGGCACACGTCTGTAATCCCAGTACTTTGGGAAGCTGCGGTGGGTGAATCACCTGAGGTCGGGAGTTTGAGAACAGCCTGGCCAACACGGTTAAACCCTGTTTCTACTAAAAATACAAAAATTAGCCAGGCATACTGGCATGTGCCTGTAATCCCAGCTACTTGATAGGCTGAGGCACAAGAATCGCCTGAACCCAGGAGGCAGAGGTTGTAGTGAGCTGAGACTGCGCTACTGCACTCTAGCCTGGGTAACAGAGTAAGATTCTGTCTTAAAATAAATAAAAAGAGAAAAAATGAGGCATGAATTTTGAAGTCATGTAGATCCGTTTATTTGTTTCCTATGGGTACCACAGCAAATTACTACAAGCCTGGTAGCTTAAAACAACAGAAATTTATTCTCTTAGAGTTCTAGAGGCCGTAAATTCAACATGAGTTTCACTGGGCTGAAGCCTCTGTGTTGGCAGGGCTGTATTCCCTCCAGATGCTCTGGGGAAGAATCCGCCTGCCTCTTCCAACTTCTGGTGGCTGCCAACAATCCTTGGCTTGTGGCCACATCTCTGCCTTCATAGTCACATTGCTGCTGCTTTTGTGTGTGTCAGCCTAATCTTCCTTTCCCTCTCTCTTATAAGGATATGTGTGATAGTATTTACGGCCCACTTGGCTAATCCTCAATGATATCCTCATCTCAACATTCTTAATCACATCTGCAAAAATTATTTTCTGAAGTAACATTTACAGGTTCTAGAGATTAGGACTTGATATATTTGGGTGGCCATTATCCAGTCTACCCTGCCTGTGTGAAATGTAGGACTTTCTGTAGTATGAGTAAGCTGCCTCTATAATTGAAAATAGGCCAGGCGTGGTGGATCACGCCTGTAATCCCAGCACTTTGGGAGACTGAGGCAGGCAGATTATGTGGTCAGGAGATCAAGACCATCCTGGCTAACATGATGAAACCCCATCTCTACTAAAAATACAGAAAAATCGGCTGGGCATCGTGGCATGTGCCTGTAGTCCCAGCTACTTAGGAGGCTAAGGCAGGAGAATCGCTTGAGTCCTGGAGGCAGAGGTTGCAGTGAGCTGAGATTGTGCCACTGCACTCCACCCTGGGCAATAAAAGCAAAACTCTGTCTCAAAAAAAAAAAAAAGAAGAAAAAGAAAATAAAAACTATAACATAAATTATTTTTTAAAAATATTCATCTGGTTTCTACCTCCTACCTCACTACTTAATCATCTTAGTATGACCAGTAGTGAGGTAGGAGGCAGGACTCAAGTCTGGAGGTGAGGTTCAGATACTGGACCAAATTGAGGACTAGCTAAAGCAGGGATGGGGTAGAAGAAGTTTTCCTTAAGACACATCCGCCAGTGTGTCATGTCAGTTTACCTTTGCTATGGCAACACTCAGAGTTACTGCCCTTTCCATGGTAATGATCCAAGACCAAGAAGTTACCACCTTTTTCCTAGAAATACCTGCATAATCTGCCTCCAAATTTGCATATAAATAAAAGTAGGTATAAATATGACTGCAGAACTGCCTTTGAGCTGCTACGCTGGGTGCATTGCTTTTGGGTAGCCCTACTCCACAAGGAGCAGTACGTCTGCTGCTGCTGAATGCTGTCACTTCAATATGCTGTCTAACTACTGACTTACCCTTGAATTCTTTCAAGTCAAGAACCTTCCGGGACTAAGGCTTACCTGCCCTTTATTGGTGGGACCCAAGCCACACTTTGCCAAATGGTATGAGACTGGTCTTAGAGGTCAGAGAGTTCTACATTCTAACTCTGGTAAGCTTGTGACTTTGGTTAAGTCAACATATTCATTGAAGCCTATCTCTTCATCTGTACCAGAGGACACTAGCCCTGACTCTGAGTCATGCTGTCAGAACTCCTGCAGACTGTGAAACAGATGCACAATAAATGATCAGTCACATTTTCCTCCCCCTCCAGTTTATAGTTTGTTACACTTCACAAAATGTTTTCTACATACAATGTTTGGTCCCCAAAAAATGTGTGAGATAAAGCCAAACGTTTCCTTCTCATTATACAGATGAAGAAACTGAGACTTGATGTCAACTGACTTAGCCAACTTTGCCTAAGAGTAGAGGCAGTGGGTGTCTGAGAGCACAGTCAGCAGAAACAGAGGCAGATGCCCCCCATAGATGGGACAGGTTTGCTGATCTGGCATTTGATTTTTTTTTTTTTTTGAGAGGGGGTTTCACTCCTGCGCCCAGGCTTCAGTGCAGTGGTGCGATTTCAACTCACTCCCAGGCTCAAGGTGATTCTCCTGCCCCAGCCTCCTGACTAGCTGGGATTACAAGTACCTACCAGCATACCCAGCTAGTTTTTGTATTTTTAGTAGAGACAGGGTTTCACCATGTTGGCCAGGCTGGTCTCGAACTCCTGACCTCAAATGATCCACCCACCTCAGCCCCCCAGAGTGTTGGGATTACAGGCGTGAGCCATTGCACCCTGCCTGATTTTTTTTTTTTTCATAATTTTCATTTCTGGCCTCGGTAGGCATTTGGAGTTTATGACTTCCTAACTCTGGTTCACACTGCTAGAACTTGATCATAGGCCTTTGACTTGAAGCTGTAATACTCCTAGGGCTCCCCAGTGATAGCCCACCCAGTTTTCCAGTTGCTTCTTGGCCCTGGCTTCTCTGGTCTCACAGGCTTCCCCTTCTTCTAAATGCTGCAAGGCAAACTCATAGTTTGTCCTCTGGTTTCACTAGGTTCTTGGTTCTGATAGCCCCTTATTCTGACTCTTTCAGGCAGAAACTCCTACAGGACTGTCGCACCTCAGGACCCAGCATAGGGCTGGAAGTCCTGAAGGTCTGCTGAAGAGGACTCATGCTGAGCCCTCCAGAGGTCACAAGGAGACAACAGAGGGTGGGTTGAAGGTCCAGCATGTCAGGAGTTGAACTGCCTAGGTTTCAATCCTGCTCCCTCACCTCACTGCCCCTGACCCTGGGCAAAACACCAAACCCTTTGTGATTGGTTTCCTCATCTGTTAAAAAAGATTCATTGGTTGGACAAGGTGACTCATGCCTGTAATCCCAGCACATTAGGAGGCCGAGGAGGGCGGATCACCTGAGGTCGGGAGTTCGAGACCAGCCTGACCAACATGGAGAAACCCCCGTCTCTATTAAAATACAAAAAATATGCCGGGCATGGTGGCGCATGCTTGTAATCTCGGCTACTGGAGAGGCTGAGGCAGGAGAATCGCTTAAACCCAGGAGGCGGAGGTTGCAGTGAGCCGAGATCACGTCATTGCACTCCATCCTGGGCAACAAGAGCAAAACTCCACCTCCAAATTCTAAAAGAAAAAAAAAAAAAAAGGTGGGGGGAATCATTATAGAACCCCAAAGCAAAATTATGAGGCTCGGGTGAAATATTGTATATAAACCTTTCATTACAGGGCTGGGCACAAGGTGAGTGGTCGCCTTGACATTGTTGTGCCAGAGTCCTCTAATCACATCACCGCAGGGCTGCTCTGGGGGATACGCCTCACCTCTCTGCCTACAGAGGTTTGATTCCTCCTGGGGCGGGCGGTGCAGGGTCAGGTGAGCAGCTGGAGCTCCGGAGGGCCTGAGTCTCTGTCACTTCTTGCTGCGTCGCCTTACGTGAGTCCTTCCCAGCCCCCCAATCATGCCCGCCTGAGCAAGGGGATGAGAAAGTGACGACCCCGCAGCTGGGACTCTGCTGCTGTGCGGGGGGCGGTCCGCCGAACCCTCTGGCCACTAGGTAGAGTCGGTCCCACTAGGTAGGCGCTGGGGCGCCAGGGTCTCCCAGCGCTCCCGGCGTTGGAAGGGCCTCGAGTTCTTGGACCCGCTGGCAGTCTAGCATCGGGCTGCGGCTGCCATGGCAACGCCCGGAGGCTGCAGGGAGGGGAGACAGGGCCCCGCCCCGGAACGAGCCTCAGCCCGGGACGAGGCCCCGCCTCCAGCCAACGCTCCACCCATAACGAAGCCCCGCCCCGGAACGAGCCTCAGCCCGGGACAAAGCTCCGCCTCCAGCAACGCCCTGCTGTGAGAGAGGCCCTGGTCCCCCTCGACAGCGGCAACTCGACTAGTTCTGTCTGTGCCCGATGGGCTGCCTCTGAGCCTGCCCCTGTGCCTGACTGACCACAGGCGTCGCTACCGCCTGATAATAATATGAGTGTGTCTGGTTCCGTCTGACTGAACGCAGATTTCATGGGTGCCTGACAGACCAAGACTGCTGGCTCTGACCGCAGCTGGCTGGCTGGCTGACTGGTTGACTGGCTGGCTGGCTGCTCTGGCTCGGCCGCCGGCGTCTGGGCCTGACGGGCTGCGTCTGACCCGGGCGGCCTGACTGCCTCTGCCTGACCAGCCTCCATCTGTGCTTAGCGAGCTGTGTGACAGGCCGCCACTGTCTGTGTCTGACTGAGCACAAGGTTCCTGTGTCCGATTAGCTGCTTGACCCCACATATATATATATAATTTTTTTTTGAGACGGAGTTTCGCTCTTGTTGTCCAGGCTGGAGTGCAAAGGTGTGATCTTGGCCCACTGCAACCTCTGCCTCCCAGGTTCAAGCGATTCTCCTGTTGCAGCCTCCTGAATAGCTGGGATTACAGGCATGCATGCCCAGCTAATTTTTGTATTTTTAGTAGAGACGGGGTTTCTCCATGTTGCTTAGGCTGGTCTCAAACTCCCAACCTCAGGTGATCTACCCGCCTCAGCCTCCCAAAGTGCTGATATTAAAGGCGTGAGCTACCGCGCCCAACTGCTTTACCCCATCTGCTGAGCCGGCTGACACCCACGGACTGACTCTGGTGACTTCTGGTCCAAGTGGCGCTGCCGGCTTCCAGAGACTTGCTGACCCCTGTCGAGGCCCTGTCCCTCGGAGCTGCCCTGTTAGTCGCTGACTGTGGCGGCAGCTGGGTGCAGCTGCCCCACACGGACAGAGTGTGCAGAATGACAGTCGCTTGGCTGTCCCTTCCTGGGCGCCCCTGGCTGGCTTGGCTTGACCGGCGGCATCTGTGTCTGAGGCACATGTCTGCTGGTGGCCACCACTGGCCACATCTGTCCCTCTGCAGGTGGGTGTCAGGTTGCCCCCCTAAAGTGCATCTGGGACCAAGCCTGGCTGAGGGATAGCCGCCTCCTCTCCAGCTGCCTGGGTTCCTACAGGGAAGGGAGCCCAGGACAGAAGCTGAGGTACAGGCAGGCAGCAGGGATGGGACTTGGGGCCAGATGAGGAACAGCTGGAGGAAGAGCCGGGGCTGGGAACAGGCTGCGGGACCTCAAGGAGTCTGAGTTTAGGAATCTGATTCTGTAAGGGATGCAGCATCTTGAGGAGTTGGGTTGGTGTGTGGGGTCCTCAGGACACAATTCCTGACCTTGAAAACTTTTTTTTGCGGGTTTTGGGGAAATCTCTGTCAGTGCTTTGCTGCTCAGCAGAAGGGTCATCCCGCAGACCTCAGATCTCTTCCTGAAATAATAATTTTTTTCTTTTTTTGAGACAGAATATTGCTCTGTCATCCAGCCTGGAGTGCAGTGGGCCGATTTCGGCTCACTGCAACCTCCGCCTCCCGGGTTCAAGCGATTCTCATGCCTCAGTTTCCCAAATAGCTGGGATTACACGTGGGTGCCACCATTCCCAGCTAATTTTTGTATTTTAGCTGGGGGTTTGTAGAGACAGGGTTTCGCCATATTGCCCAGGCTGGTTTTAAACTCCTAACCTCAAGTGATCTGCCCACCTTGGTCTCCCAAAGTGCTGGGGTTACAGGCATGAGCCACCACGTCCAGCCTCTTCCTGAATTTAAATCTCTCCCAGCCTGTGTGTGTGTGTGTGTGTGTGTGTGTGTGTGTGCGCGCGCACGCGCGCCAGCCACACCAACCACATGCTATGGCTTCCCTCCTGGAAAGAAATGTACTGTACCAGAATAAGGGGGAAGGAAATACTGGTCAGAGGGATTTTTTTTTTAAAGCAAGCATGTCAATTGCATAGGTGTGCTATGAGTTATTGCTATTAATAATAATAAAATGAGAGCATCAGACTAGCTTGTCTCGAACTAGCCCTAGCATGCTAAGATCTTGTCTCTCCATTAATAACAGGGTCCTGGCTGCCTCATTGATTTCGTTATAGGCCATGGGAGGAAATGAACAGCTTTACTCCCAAGGGCTTTCATAGCATGGTTTTGGATCTCAGCCAGTATGGGCAGTGGGGCTTCCCAGGGGCAGGGGACTCCTGTGGTGATGGGAAAAAGAGGCAGCAACAAGTTGCATGGAGCATTTGTACCTCCTTTATTTATTCATTTATTAAGTATTTATTGAGTACCATGTGCCTCTGCCAGACTCTCACTCTGTCCTCATGGAGGATAGCCTTATAGGCTCCAGACACTCTCCAGTGTCTCTCAACTCTAGTCTTGTCAAAGCCACATGCTGGGTACCAACTTCTTTCTTTCTGAGCTATTTGCACAGCTAAAGTGGGAGAGCTAGTAGAATACAGTGGTTCTCAAAGTGTGGTCCTTAGACAAGCAGCATCTGGACCACCTGGGAATTTATTAAAATACAAGTTCAGCTGGGCACAGTGGCTCACGCCTGTAATCCCACACTTTGGGAGGCCAAGGTAGGCAGATCACCTGAGATCAGGAGTTCAAGACCAGCCTGGCCAACATGGTAAAACCCCATCTCTACTAAAAATACAAAAATTATCTGGGCATGGTGGCGGGCGTCTGTAATCCCTGCTACTCAGGAGCCTGAGACAGGAGAATCACTGGAACCCAGGAGGCAGAGGTTGCAGTGAGCCGAGATTGCACCATTGCACTCCAGCCTGGGCAACAAGAGTGAAACTCCATCTCAAAAAAAAAACCAAAAACAAATTTGGGCCCCACCACAGATGGACTGAATCAGAAACTCTTTTAGTGTAGGGCACAGTGCTCTTTGTTTTAACAAGCCTCCAGTTCATGCTGGTGTGTGCTAAAGTCTGAGAACCACTGGTGGAATGATTGTGTTGGCTCTAGTGTCACACTGTCTATATCAGATTCTCAGTGCTGCTACATAAGGGCTGTGTGACTTTGACTAAGTTATTGAACCTTTTTGTGCCTTTTCTCATTTGTATACTTAGTATAATTATGATTACCTTACATTATTGTTGTACATATTAAAATATATAAAAAGGTCAGCGTGGCTGGGCACGGTGGCTCATGCCTGTAATCCCAGCATTTTGGGAGGCTGAGCATGTGGATCATCTGAGGTCAGGAGTTCAAGACCACACTGGTCAACATGGTGAAACCCCATCTCTACTACAAATACAAAAATTAGCTGAGTGTGGTGGTAGGCACCTGTAGTCCCAGCTACGTGGGAGGCCGAGGCAGGAGAACTGCTTGAACCTGGGAGGCGGAGGTTGCAGTGAGCTGAAATGGCACCACTGCACTCCAGTCTGGGCGATAGAGCCAGACTCTATCTCAAAAAAACAAAAAAACAAAAAAAACAAAAACAAAAAAACGCACAATTCCAATTCTGGGAACATATCGTGTGGACACATTTCTTTTTGTTGTTGTTGTTGAGACAGAGTTTCACTCTTTTCGCCCAGGCTGGAGTGCAATGGCATGGTCTCGGCTCACCACAACCTCTGCCTCCTGGGTTCAAGTGATTCTCCTGCCTCAGCCTCCCTAGTAGCTGGAATTGCAGGTGCCCACCACCACGCCCAGCTAATTTTGTATTTTTAGTAGAGACAGAGGTTTCACCACGTTGGCCAGGCTGGTCTTGAACCCCTGATCTCACCTGACCTCAGGTGATCCGCCCACCTCGGCCTCCCAAAGTGCTGAGATTGCAGGCGTGAGCCACCCACCACGCCCAGACCCATGGACATATTTCTGCATATGCTGAATGACAAATGTAAAGTATATTCATGAATGTGTTTATAATAGAAAAGAAACATGCTATTATTTATTTTTGAGATAGAGTCTTACTCTATCACCCGGGATGGAGTGCAGTGGCGTGATCTCGGCTCACCACAACCTCTTCCTCCCGGGCTCAGGCAATTCTCCTGCCTCAGCCTCCCAAGTAGCTGGGATTACAGGCATGCATCATGACACCTGTCTAATTTTTGTATTTTTAGTAGAGACAGGGTTTCATTCTGTTACCCAGGCTGGAGAGCAATGGCTCAGTCTCAGCTCACTGCAACCTCTACCTCCTGGGTTCAAGCAGTTCTCCTGTCTCAGCCTCTTGAGTAGCTGGGATTATAGGCACACACCACCACACCCAGCTAATTTTTGTATTTTTAGTAGAGATAGGGTTTTGCCACATTGGTCAGACTGGGTCTCGAACGCCTGACCTCAGGTGGTCTGCCTCCCAAAGTGCCAGGATTACAGGCGTGAGCCACCACGCCTAGCCAATGCACTCATTTCTGTAAAAAAAAAAAAAGAAAGAAAAAAATTTCATAAAATCTTTATACAGGTATAGGCTCAGGTACATCTGAAAGGTTACTCAGCTGTTAACAGTGGAAGAAGAAATGGGTCGCCGGAAATAGGGGAAGAAGGAAACATTTTTACTATATCTACATCTTCTTATTACTTTTAGATTTTGCAGTGTGTGCATGCATTTTCTATTCACAAAATGAAATTTTTTTAAAAAGGGGCAGTACTTAGCACAGTGCCTAACAGTGGTGGCGGTGGTGGTAATAGCCTTTTTGCAGTTTTGGGCAGGCAATTCACTGCAGAAATGCAGCCCGGAGATATCTAGAGGTTGGCCATAGCCTCCAGACTGTCCTCCCAGCCTCTTGGTCTCCCTTCTTCATTCTGTATGGTCCATGTTTCCCCATCGGAGAATCTTTGCATTTTAGAAATGTAAAGGGGCTTTAGATTTTCTACTGCAACTGTTTGATTTTAACGATGAAGAAACTAAGTCCCCAAAAGTTGCCATAACCAGGCCAAGGTTATCCAGAGGGTTCAGTCTAGGGCCTTTTTCACACCATCCTGTTTTCTAAAATTCTGCTTTCATCCCATCGCTGCTCTGCGTGTGACTCCTCAACCTGGCTATTAAGACTAGCTGTGGTCTAGGCCAGGCACAGTGGCTCACGCCTGTAATCCTAACACTTTGTGAGGCCGAGGTGGGCAGATCACTTGAGGTCAGGCATTTGAGACCAGCCTGGCCAACATGGTAAAACCCATCTCTACTAAAAATACAAAAATTAGCCCCATGTGGTGGTGCACATCTATAATCCCAGTTACTTGGAAGGCTGAGGCATGAAAATCACTTGAACTCGGGAGGCAAAGGTTGCAGTGAGCCCATATGGTGCCACTACCCTCTAGCCTGGGTGAAGAGTGAGACTCTGCCTCAAAAAAACAAAACAAAACAAAACAAAAGACTAGCTGTGGTTTAACTCTCAACCAAATTTTCCAGCCTTATTTGCTACCCTTTTCAATGTGAATCCTCTACCTTAGCTAGAGCTCTTTATTGACCCCAAATACTCCTGCTTTCCAGAGGCTATACCTTGTCAGTGCTATGCTGTCTGCTTGAAATGCCTTTCTCTTTCCTGTCCATTTATTGTGGAGATTCTACCCAAACATGGAAGCTAAGCGTAAATCATACTTCCTCCAGGAAGTCTTCCTTAATTACTTCAGTTCACAGGCCTCTCTCACTCTGAACTAATTTAAAAAGTTCTTGTGGCTGGGTGCAGTGGCTCCACTCGTAATCCCAGCACTTTTGGAGGCCAAGGCCGGCAGATCACTTGAGGTCAGGAGTTTGACATCAGGTTGGCCAACATGGCAAAAACCCATCTCTACTAAAAAAAAATACAAAAATTAGCTGAGTGTGGTGATGTGCGTCTATAGTCCCAGCTACTTGGGAGGCTGAGGCAGGAGAATTGTTTGAACTCGGGAGGCAGAGATTGCAGTAAACTGAGATCATGCCACTGCACTCCAGGCTGGGCGACAGAGCCAGACTCCATCTCAAAAAAAAAAAAAAAAAAAAAAAAAAAGTTATTGTAAAAAACTCCTGCCCCTTAAGAGGGATATAGGATGTTTGTCTGCTCCTTGAGCAATGGGAAATGAACTTGGATAAAGCCCATTCTTTATTATTTTTTTCTGCAGCTATGAAATTGGGCCAATGACCTTAGCCCTCCTTATTGTCTCAGGAAAGCCCTGGGTGAGGATGCCGCTGAGCCTGCCTGGAGCCAGGAGCTGGTCTGCAGAAACTGCTGGGCCTGTTTCTACTCTGATGTTTACTTGGCCTGGAGGCCCAGTGTGATGAAACCCGGCCCTGTTGCCGAGCACCTTGGGAGGCCTCCCTCCAGGGTCCCTCTGTGCTCAGACAGTGGCCCTTTGTGGAGTGGAAGAGCAGACTGAAAGCAGAGCTGCTGGAAACCCTTTCCTCCCCCCTGCCTCCAGCAACCTCCGGCAGCCACAGACCATCCTGTGCCTGGGTGGCCTCTGCTTTAAGTCTGCGGCTGGTGGGGTACGATAGGGTCTCTAGGCAGCTAGCTACGCTGGAAGGGTGAGGAGGGGTCCTGGCAGGATGGCCAGCTGAAACACAGCATCCCCTAACTCAATACAGACTGCTTATAATGGGGCTTTCCAAAGAGGAGACTGGCCCTTACAGGCAAGACTGACATTTTACCATCCCGTGCCACCACCCATTATGCCCCTAAGATTTAGGCCAGAACTAATGTGGTTTGTCCCTACTTCACTAGCCCCTATACTCACTAGGAGGAGATTGGGAATCCTTAGACATAATCCCAAACCTGGTGGAGTAGGAGTTCAGTAAAGGGAGAGGAATAGTGACAAGAGGAAAGAGGTTTAAGAGTGTGGTATAGGCCGGGCGCGGTGGCTTATGCCTGTAATCCCAGCACTTTGGGAGGCCAAGGTGGGTGGATCACTTGAGGTTGGGAGTTGGAGATCAGCCTGACCAACATGGAGAAACCCCATCTCTACTAAAAATACAAAATTAGCCTGGTGTGGTGGCGAATGCCTGTAATCCCAGCTACTTGGGAGGCTAAGGCAGGAGAATCGCTTGAACCTGGGAGGCAGAGGTTGCAGTGAGCCGAGATGGCACCATTTCATTCCATTCCTCCAGCCTGGGCAGCAAGAGTGAGACTCTGTCTCAAAAAAAAGATTGTGGTATAGGTGGAAGGACACCTACTGGTCTGGGGGGCGGGAAGCCTGGGATTCCAGTTTCTGCTGAGCTCCAGCCTTACTGGGTGACATCAGCTAGTTGCTTCCCTTTTCTATGCCTCAGTTCCCAGTGGCAAAATCTTGGAGGTGGAGTAAAAAAATGTTAAGGATTTTTGCAGTTCTAATTTTTCCTAATTCTTTGATCAGAAGGAGGAAAGGAAAGCTGGGGGTGGGTTGGAGGTAAATAACCGGCAGGATGCCTTCCATAGATTCACGCGCAGTCCTCAGGCAGCTTCTCTGCCACTAAGATCTCTTCCCCTTCCGTTTTTCCCCCTCTTTTTTCTACCCACTCTGAGGGCTTCTTGTGATGAGATCTAAAAGCTGTTTTACTTACAATTGTCTTATCTTACCTATCTTTTGCCCTCAAAGGGAGGAGATTGTGCACAATCATGGAGGGCACTGGCAAGTCTTGTGGAGAGGGAAGGAGGTCAGGAAATAAACGAGAGGCAAATTAGGGGGAAGTATTGAAAGAAACCTCTGGGAGGGAGAAAAGGAAGGAAAAGGGGAGGAGAGGAGGTAAAAGTGAAGGAAAGAGGTTGAGTGCAGTGGTTATTCCTGTAATCTCAGCACTTTGGGAGGATCACTTGAGGCCAGGAGTTCAAGACCAGCCTGGGCAACATGGCAAAACCCCATCTCTACAAAAAATACAAAAATTAGTGGGACATGGTGGTGCACTCCTATAGTCCCAGCTACTCGGGAGGCTGAGGTGGGAGGATCAAATTAAAAAGAAGAAAGAAAAAGAAAGGGTGGAATGAAATAGTAAAAATGGGAGAGAAAAACAGGAAGAGAAATCGTGGGAGAAGACCAGAGCCTGGGCAAACAAACACGCAAGTGAAGACATAGTGTTTTCTAGGACAACAAACAGTTGAGTTTGGCTAGAGCTAAGAGTGTGGTAGGTAGACAAAATTAGAATCAGATTGTGGAAGTTCTTGAATGCCAGGTTAATGACTTTGAACTTTATATTTCTTATTTTCTTCTGCTCAAATCCCCTGTGATAAGTTATTTTATTTTTTTTGGAGTGGGTACCAGGCAAATTTCTGGGTGAGATCTAGAGGAGCATTTTTTTTTGAGATGGAGTTTCACTCACGTTACCCAGGCTGGAGTGCAATGGTGTGATCTCGGCTCACCACAACCTCCGCCTCCTGGGTTCAGGCAATTCTCCTGCCTCAGCCTCCTGAGTAGCTGGGATTACAGGCACGCACCACCATGCCCAGCTAATTTTTTGTATTTTTAGTAGAGACGGGGTTTCACCATGTTGACCAGGATGGTCTCGATCTCTTGACCTCGTGATCCACCCGCCTCGGCCTCCCAAAGTGCTGGGATTACAGGCTTGAGCCACCGCGCCCGGCCCAGAGGAGCATTTTTATTCATCCAGCCATTCAACAAGGCACTATGTCTTCTCCAACTTGTATCCCTAGAATATAGCACAACATCTGCACATAAGACAGAAAGTAAGTGCTTGTTAAATTGAGCATTTAGTCCGTGTACAGTGGTTTATGCCTGTAATCCCAGCACTTTGGGAGGCCAAGGCGGGTGGATCAGCAGAGGTCAGGAGTTCAAGACCAGCCTGACCAATACGGCGAAACCCTGTCTCTACTAAAATTACAAAAATGAGCCAGGTCTGGTGACACACATCTGTAATCCCTGCTACTAGGGAGGCTGAGGCAGGAGAATCTCTAGAACCCAGGAGGCAGAGATTGCAGTGAGCTGAGATCATGCCATTGCACTCCAGTCTCAGCAACAGAGTGAGACTCCCATCTCAAAAAAAAAATTATTTTTTAGCATTTGGAGAAAACAATAGTTGAGACATTCTCACAGAGAATATAAGAATAATCATATTAAGGCCAGGCACAGTGGCTCATGCCTGTAATCCCAGCACTTTGGGAGGACAAGGTGGGCGGATCATTAGGCCAAGAGATTGAGACCACCCTGGCCAACATGGTGAAATCCCATCTCTGCTGAAAATACAAAAATTAGATGGTCGTGGTGGCGCACAGCTGTAGTCCCAGCTACTCGGGAGGCTGGGGCAGGAAAATTGCTTGAACGTGAGAAGCGGAGATTGCAGCTCACTGCAATGGCACATATCTGTAAAAAAAAAAAAAAGAAAAGAAAAGAAAAAGAGAGAGGTGTACCATGGCCTCAAATACTTTGTTGTGGAGTTTGTATGGAATGGACCAGAGGCCAGAAGACCAGGACTGATGGGAAATTGTTCTGGCATGTCCTCTGGCAAAACCTAAGCTCAAGATCCTTCACCCACATCCATGTGTTTTCCACTGAAACTTTGTTGTTTTTTTTGTTGTTGTTCTTCCCATTCTAGGTCAGAGGACTCAAAAAGATGAAAGGTCACACCTCTGTCAAGAGACACTCTCCTTTTCTGGTCAAGTCTCTTTTCTTCTGTTAGGGCTGCAACCTCTTCACCTGGGAAATGAATGGTCCTGTGATTTACAAGCACAGGTAAGCACCTGCAAAGAGCTTTGAAGACTGATGGGCAGAGTTTCCAGCTCAATTTCTGGGGAGTGGCAGTATCAGCAGCACCCTCTCCCTGGCTCTGATATAATGATGGGAGAAGCAGCTCCAAGGCATCCTGCTTTTGAGCAGGAGGTGGCCCAGGCCATAGCCTAGAGTCAACTCTCTCCTCATCGCAAATATCTCCACAAAGGAAGACTCTGTAGCATAGCGTAAGAGGGAGCATAAGACTTTGAATCAGGAATCCCTGGTCTTGGTCCTCAGTTGTGCTTCTTCCTAGCTCTGGTATTTTGAATAAGTTATGTAAATTACCTGAGCCTATTTCCTTGTATATAAAATGGGGGTTGTAATACTAATTTCCTGGACTCATGAGAGTAGATTAAGCTAAAGCTAAAAAAAGCACTTGGCACAGTGCCACACAAGCCACAGGCGCTCGACAATGTGAATTTACATTCATTTTTTAAGGAATGGAGTCCTTAATGGACTAGTGTGATATATTAAATTAAAAAAAAAAAAAAAAGGCCGGGCGTAGTGGCTTACGTCTGTAATCCAAGCACTTTGGAGGCCAATGCGGGTGGATCACCTGAGGTTGGGAGTTCAAGACCAGTCTGATCAACATGGTGAAACCCTGTCTTAAAAAAAAAATAAAGAAATAGAGTCCTGTACTGTTAGAGGTAGGGAGGTGTTAGATATTCCTAGTCCAATCCTCTCATCTACAGTGGTGAAAGGACTCCCAGGAAGGTTTTCTCTTAACTAATCTAATTCTCTTCTGTCACAATATCTGCTGATTCTATTCTCAACTAGAAGCAGAGAACTGAGCTCTTCCTTCTATGCTTAGCTACATAAATCCTATGTGAGTTCTGTACCTGTTCAGAAAAGGGTATTTTGGTTCCTCCATTTTTCCCCCCAAGAACATTTGCCTGTCATTTGCTCTTTGCTCTGCTAAAGGTGAAGACAATTAGTGTACTATACTCAAAGTGATCATGAATATGCGGGAAGATCATGAGCAACACAGTATAGGTGAATCCTAAATAAATCCAGCAGTCCTGGAATATCTGAAGGAATTTGCTCCCAATTATTCTTAGATAAGCTACGAAATGAATACAACTGTTAGTTACTGTGTTTGTGTTTTTGTTTTTACTCTGCTTAATTTTTTAACTTTTTAAAAATTTCTATAATTATAGAGGTGGGGTGGTGTCTCACTATGCTGCCCAGGCAGGTCTCCTACTCCTGGGCTTAAATGATACTCTTGTCTTGACCTCCCAAAGTGCTGGTATTACAGGTGTGAGCCACTGTGCCCAGCTTCTGCTTATTTTTTATTACCCAGTTGGCAGGAGCTCCTACTTCTTTAGCTTTAGTTTTTTTATTGGATAAAATATACATAACATAAAATTTGTTATTTTAATATATATGTTTTGAGATGGAGTCTCACTTAGTCGCCAGGCTGGGGTGCAGTGGTGTGATCTTGGCTCACTGCAACCTCTACCTCCTGGATATAAGGGATTCTCCTGCCTCAGCCTCCCAAATAGCTGGGACTACAGGCACATGCCACTATGCCCAGCTAATTTTTGTATTAAAAAAAATTTTTTTTATAAGCACCAAGGTAAAGCAAAGCTCTAGTTGATGTGGGTGTGTTGTTTAGGCGTAAGCAGCACTGCTCTCACTATGCGCTCATTGGACAGTAGCGCAACCCCAAGAAAAGGATGGTTAATTTTTTTTTTTTTTTTTTGAGATGGAGTCTTGCTCTGTCGCCAGAGCTGGAGTGCAGTGGTGCGATCTTGGCTCACTGCAACCTCTGTCTCCCGGATTCAAACAATTCTCTTGCCTCAGCCTCCCAATTAGCTGGGACTACAGGCGTGCGCCACCATACCCAGATAATTTTTTTGTATTTTAGTAGAGACAGGGTTTTACCATATTGGTCAGGATGGTCTTGATCTCCTGACCTTGTGATCCAACTGCCTTGACCTCCCAAAGTGCTGGGATTACAGGCGTGAGCCACCGCGCCCGGCCTAATTTTTGTATTTTTAATAGAGATGGAGTTTCACCATGTTGGCTAGGATGGTCTTGGTCTCTTGCCCTCATGATCTGCCCACCTTGGCCTCCCAAAGTACTGGGATTACAGGTGTGAGCCACCGAGCCCGGCCCATTGTAACTATTCTTTTTTTTTTTTTTT
>NW_022436973.1:7254926-7257997 GCF_009761245.1 Sapajus apella | reverse complement strand
TTCTTTCTTTTCTTTCGTCTTTCTCTCTCTCTCTTTCTTTCTTTTCTTTCTTTCTTTCCTTTCTTTCTTTTTTGAGACAAAATCTTGCTCTGTCACCAGGCTGGAGTGCAGTGGCATGATCTCGGCTCACTGCAACCTCCGCCTCCTAGGTTCAAGTGATTCTCCTGCTTCAGCCTCCCAAGTAGCTGGGGATTACAGGCACTTGCCACTACGCCCAGCTAATTTTCGTATTTTTGGTAGAGACAGGGTTTTACCATGTTGGCCAGGATGGTCTTGACCTCTTGACCTTACTGCAACGAAGTTTTATTTCTTGCCCCCAAATAATGCCTGAATCCAAAGGTACATAAAAATACCTTGTGATCTGCCTGCCTCGGCCTCCCAAACTGCTGGGATTACAGGCATGAGTCACTGTGCCAGGCCCATTTTAACTATTTTTAAGTATACAATTCAGTGACATTAAGTACATTCACAAAGTAGTGTAATCATCACCACTTCCTATTTCCAGAACTTTTTCTTTTCTTTTCTTTCTTTTTTTTTTTAAGATGGGGTTTCACCATGTTGGTCAGGCTGGTCTTGAACTCCCAACCTCAGGTGATCCACCCACCTTGGCCTCCAAAGTGCTTGGATTATAAGCGTGAGCAACCACGCCCGACCCAGAACTTTTTCATCATCCCAAACAGAAACTCTGTACTCATTAAACAACATTCCCATTTTCCCCTTCCCTTGGCCTCTGGTAACCTCTATTTATTTTACTTTCTGTCTCTATGAATTTACCTATTCTAGATACTTCATATGAGTATGAGCGGAATCATATTATATATCTATATTTGTTGTTATTGTTGTTGAGACAGAGTCTTGCTCTGTCTCCCAAGATGGAGTACAATGGCAGGATCATAGCTCACTGCAGCCTCAACCTCCCAGGCTCAAGTGATCCCCCCACCTCAGCCTTCTGAGCAGCTAGGACTACAGGCACATACCACCACACCTGGCTAATTAAAAAAATTTTTTTGTAGAGATAGTGAAATGGGAAAGGTTCCCTTATCCCTCTCACACGCGTGCAATGGGGGTGTGGCTCGCTTCTTCAGTGCCCTGCTGCACAAACCTCTAGGGGAGCATACAGATGGGCAGGCTGTGGGGCTCTGACCCTACCACGGTGTCTAGGTGTGAATGTTTACAGCTGAAGCCGCAGTTGGGGTATGTTGCAGGGAGCTCTTTTAGGTTGCTGTCTATAGGTGGCTTGTGTTAACCAGCTCAATTAAACCCCCTTCCTTATCACAAGGACCGTGGGATTTCTGTATCCTGGGGTTTCTTGCCTCGGTGTACCTGGAAGAATTGGATCATGTGGGCTTGGAGGATGATTGCAAGGTTTTATTTAGTAGAAGTAGCTCTCAGCAGATAAGCCAGAAGGAAAATGGTTTTCCCCGGGAAATATTCTTACCATGTTCATCAACATGATGAAACCCTGTCTCTACTAAAAATATTTTAAAACTTAGCTGGGTATGGTGGCAGGTGCCTGTAATCTCAGCCACTCGGGAGGCTGAGGCAGGAGAATCGCTTAAATCCAGGAGGCGGAGGTTGCAGTGAGCGTAGATGGTGCCATTGCACCCCCAGCCTGGGTAACAGAGCAAAACTCCATCTCAACAACTACAAAAAGAAGT
The DNA here is from genome assembly GCF_009761245.1 of Sapajus apella. Taxonomy (NCBI): domain Eukaryota; kingdom Metazoa; phylum Chordata; class Mammalia; order Primates; family Cebidae; genus Sapajus; species Sapajus apella. The sequence goes on along the minus strand of NW_022436973.1, from coordinate 7,256,339 downwards.
ATCTTTTTATTAATATCTTTGAGCTTGACTTAACTTCCATAAAACAAGAACTAGAACATTTCTCTGGTGTAGGTCTTTGATCCCAGAATTTCCTTTTACTTAGGGACAGACCCATGACTACATGGTCCTACCATGTCCCAGAGGAAATAACTTAGTGTCAACTCAAATCTTTAATTTCACACATTGGGAAACATAGGTCAGAAAAAGAAAAAAAAGTTGTTCCAAAATCACTCAGTGAATAAGAATTTCCCCTGAGTTACTAGTCCCCTCCCTCCAATGTCAATTTCTGACAGTTTCTCAATGGCAGTTTGGCTCTCATGTGAGGAAGATAATTTGGGGCCCCCCAGAAAACCTGCCTCACACTGGAGCTGCTTTGGGCTGATATTCTGAACTGACTCATTCCACTCTAAGATTTGCATTGGTCGGCTGGGCGCGGTGGCTCACACCTGTAATCCCAGCACTTTGGGAGGCTGAGGCTGGCAGATCACGAAGTCAGGAGTTCAAGACTAGCCTGGCCAGCATGGCAAAACCCCATCTTTACTAAAAGTACAAAACTTAGCCAGGCGTAGTGGCAGGCGCCTGTAATGCCAGCTACTTAGGAGGCTGAGGCAGGAGAATCGCTTGAATCTGAGAGGTGGAGGTTGTAGTGAGCCAAGATGGAGCCACAGCACTCCAGCCTGTGTGATGAGAGTATGAGACTTCATCTCAAAAAAGAAAATTTTTTTTGCACTGGCTTCTAAGATGGACCTAGCCCTTCCTTCTCCATGCCCACTGCCATGACCCTCTAAGATACTTCTCTCTATGGGGTCATCTACAGCATCCTCCTTCTGGCCTTCCGTTTCAACCCAAACCAGATACCACCACAGCACTCTTTCTTTATTAAACACTAAATTATTACAAAAATAGATACATAAAAAAGCATAGTTCATACAACATCGCACTCATTAGGATGGCTGTAATAAAAGAGACACAATGAGGGAGGATGAGGCGGGAGAATTGCTTGCAGGAGGTGGAGGCTGCAGTGAGCCAAGATCATGCCACTGCTCTTCAACCTGGGTGACAGAGGAAGACTCTTGTCTTAAAAAAAAAAAAAAGAGAGAGAGAGAGAGAGATAATAACAAATGTTTGCCTGTAATCCCAGCAATCTGGCAATCTGGGAGACCACAGTGGGCAAATCACTTGAGGTCAGTAGTTCCAGACCAGCCTGGCTAACATGGCAAAACCCTGTCTCTACTAAAAATACAAAAATTAGCAAAGTGTGGTGGCACATTCCTGTAATCCCAGCTACTCGGGAGGCTGAGGCAGGAGAATTGCCTGAATCTGGAAGGCAGAGGTTGCAGTGAGCAGAGATCGAGCCACTGCCCTCCAGCATGGGTGACAGAGTGAGACTCTGTCTCAAAAAAAAAAAAAAGG
>NW_022436973.1:7239381-7254526 GCF_009761245.1 Sapajus apella | reverse complement strand
AGGGGGGTGGGTGGGTGTGGTGGCTCATACCTGTAATCCCAGCATTTTGAGAGGCCGAGGTGGGCGGATCACCTGAGGTCAAGAGTTTGAGACCAGCCTGGCCAACATGGCGAAACCCCATCTATATTAAAAATACAAAAAAAATTAGCTGGGAGTGGTGATGCTTGCCTGTAATCCCAGCTACTTGGGAGGCTGAGGCAGGAAAATCACTTGAACTTGGGAGGCAGAGGTTGCAGTGAGCTGAGATCACCTCACTGCCCTCCAGCCTGGCAACAGAATGAGATTTCGTCTCAAAAAAAAGAGTTTACACCAAAACTTGTATGCAATGTATACATAGTTATTATTTCTTTTTTTCTTTTAATTTTTTTATTTTCTCCTCAGTTACAAGCAATATTGTTATTATTTCTGATAGCCAGCAGGTAGAAACAACCCAAATGTCCATCAACTGATGAATAGATAAACAAAATGTGGTATATCCATACGATGGACTATTATTCAGCCAGAAAAAGGAATAACATACTGATTCATGCTACAACATGGATGAACCTTGAAAACCTTATACTAAATGAAGGAAATCAATTACAAAATAACATACATTGTATGATTCATTTATATGAATCAATCAAGACAGAAAGTAGATTAGTGGTTGCCAAGGGATAGTAGGAAGGGGGGAATGGGGAATGATGGTTAATAGTGTGACTGCCCAGTGGGTTCACCTTGCCTGCTGCCAGGACAGAGCTGATTTATCAACACAGGGAAATTGCAATAGAGAAAGAGTAATTCACGCAGAGCTGACTGTGCAGGAGACCAGAGTTTTATTATTACTTAAATCAGTCTCCCCCAGCATTCAGGGAGCAGAGTTTTAAGGATGACTTGGCGGGTGGGGGGAAGCCAGTGAGCCAGACGTGCTGATTGGTCAGAGGTGAAATCACAGGGAGTCAGAGCTGTCTTCTTTCACTAAGTCAGTTCCTAGGCAGTGGGTCACAAGATCAGATGAGCCAGTTTATCAATCTGGGTGGTGCCAGCTGATCCATCAAGTGCAGAATCTGCAAAATATCTCAAGCATCGATCTTTAGGGAGGGTCAGAATCTTGTAGCCTCCAGGTGCATCACTCCTAAACCATAATCTCAAATCTTATAGCTAATGAAAGCAATCTAGTCTCCCAGCAAGAAGGAGGTCTATTTTGGAAAGGGCTATTATTGTCTTTGTTTTAAACTATAAATTATGTCTTTTTTTTTTTTTTGAGACGGAGTTTCACTCATGTTACCCAGGCTGGAGTGCAATGGCGCGATCTTGGCTCACCGCAACCTCCGCCTCCTGGGTTCAGGCAATTCTCCTGCCTCAGCCTCCTGAGTAGCTGGGATTACAGGCACGCACCACCATGCCCAGCTAATTTTTTGTATTTTTAGTAGAGACGGGGTTTCACCATGTTGACCAGGCTGGTCTCGATCTCTTGACCTCGTGATCCACCTGCCTCAGCCTCCCAAAGTGCTGGGATTACAGGCTTGAGCCACCACGCCTGGCCTATAAATTATGTCTAGGCGAGGTGGATCACGCCTGTGATCCCAGCACTTTGGGAGGCTGAGACAGGTGGATCACTTGAGGTTAGGAGTTTGAGACCAGCCTGGCCAACATGGTGAAACTCTCTCTCTACCAAAAATACAAAAATTAACCAGGTGTGGTGGTGGGCACCTGTAATGCCAGCTACTTGGGAGGCTGAAGCAGGAGAATTGCTTGAACCCAGGAGGTGGAGGTTGCAGTGAGCCGAGGTCATGCCACTGCACTCCAGCCTGGGTGACAGAGTGAGACTCCGTATCAAAACAGAAGCAAAAACTAGAAACTAGAAACTAAATTTCTCCCAAAGTTAGTTCAATCTATGCCTAGGAATGAACAAGGACAGCTTGGAGGTTAGAGCAAGATGGAGTCGATTGAATTAGATCTCTTTCACTGTCTCAGTCATAATCTTGCAAAGGCAGTTTCAATAGACATGAGATTTCTTTTTCTGAGTGATGAAATGTTCTGGAATTAGAGAGTGGTGACAGTTTCACAACTTTGTGGATATACTAAAAACCAACGAAATTGCACACTTTAAAATGATTAATTTTATATGTTAATTGTATCTCAAGAAAAAGTATAGTATTTAATAGTAGGTACCCATGTACATACTACCTAATTCAAGAATAAAACTGTTACAAATACAATTCCAATTTCTAATTATAATTCCATTCCATTATAAATTCCATTTTCCCATCTGATTCCCCTCCCTCTCTACCTAGAAGTGGCCACTACCCTGAAGTCAGTGTTTATCATGGCAATTGTCTTCATTTATTTGGGCTGCTATCACAAAACACTTTAGACTGAGTATTTTATAAGCAACAGCAACTTATTTCTCACAGTTCTGGAGGTTGGGAAAGCCATGATTAATGGGGTGGTGTTGTCTGGTGAGGGCCCACTTTCTCATAGGCTGCACCTTTCAGTGTCCTCTCATGGTGGGAGGAGCCAGCTAGCTCTCTTAGATCTCTTTCATAACGCACTAATCCCATTCATGAGGGTACCTACTCATCTCCTAAAGGCCTCATCATCTAACACTCCCACATTTGGGATTACATTTCAATGTATGACTCTTGGGGACACACAAACATTCAGAGCATAGCAGTAATACATGTCTTTTAACATTTTAACAAACATTTTAACTTTTAACAAAGGTATGAATATCCCTAAACAATATAGTATTTCTGTGTGTGTGTGTGTGTGTGTTTCTGAGCTGGAGTTTCACTCTTGTTGCCCAAGCTGGAGTGCAATGGTGTGATCTCAGCTCACTGTAACCTCTGTCTTTGGGTTTAAGTGATTCTCCTGCCTCAGCCTTTTGAGTAGCTGGGATTGCAGGTGATTAATTTTTTGTATTTTTGGTAGAAACGGGGTTTCACCATGTTAGCCAGCCTGGTCTCAAACTCCTGACCTCAGGTGATCCGCCTGCCTCAGCCTCCCCAAATGCTGGGATTACAGGCATGGTGGCATGCCTGGCCTCTTTGTGTGTTTTTAAGCTTAATATAAATCATATAAGTTGCATCCTCTGCAATATTCTTTTTTCCTACCAACATGATGTTTTTGAGAATTATCTATATTCTTTTTTTTTTTTTTTTGACATGGAGTCTTGCTCTGTCACCCAGGCTGGAGTGCAGTGGTGCGATCTTGGCTCACTGCAACCTGTGCCTCCTGGGATCAGTGGTTCTTCTGCCTCAGCCTCCCGAGCAGCTGGGATTACAGGCACATGTGCCACAACACTCAGCTAATTTTTGTATTTTTAGTAGAGATGGGGTTTCACCATCTTCACCAGGCTGGTCTTGAATTCCTGACCTCAAGTGATCCGCCTGCCTCAGCCTCCCAAAGTGTTGGGATTACAGGCATAAGCCACCCTGCCTGATGAATTATCCATATTCCTACCTTTCACTGTTGGGTAGTATTTCATTACATACTATGTTATATTTTGTATATTAACCTATTGGTGAACATTTAGGTTGTTTCTAATTTTTCCATATTTCAAGCAATGCTTCAGAGAACATCTTCAACAGGTTTCCTTTTGCACATGTTCATCTCCCTGGATTTTATATTCAGGAGCAGGATTGCTGAGTCAAAGGTCTGCACATCTACTTTGTTAGCTATTGCCACAAGCCCATTACTAGTCAGGTGAAGCCTTTTCATACTTATTCGTCATTTGTATTTCTTCTGTGGCTTTATGTTTACATCCTTTGTCCATTTACCTAATATAAGTTTGTTAGGAATTCTTTATATATTTTTGAATTCTCATCCTTTGCCAGCCAAAACGTTGCAGAGATTTTCTCCCAGTTAGTAGTTTATCTTTTTTCCCTTTATGACACAGTCTTTTGATGCACAGAATTTCTATATTTAATGTGGTTGAGATATCAAGTTTTTTTAATTTTTTATTTATGTGATGATTAATTTTATGTGTCAACTTGACTGGGTCATGGCATGCCCAGATACTTGGTTAAACATTATTCTGGGTGTGTCTGTGAGGGTGTTTGTAGATGAGATTAACTTTTCAATCCATAGACTGAGTAAAGCAGATTGCCCTTCCCAAGTGGGTGGGCCTCATTCAATCTTTTGAAGGCCTGAATAGAACAAAAAGGTGGAGTAAGAAAATTCTGTCTCCCTGTCTGACTGTGCTCATGCTGGTACTTTGGTCTCCTGCCTTTGGACTTTTTTTTTTGAGACTGTCTCTCTCAAGCACCCACGCTGGCATGCAGTGGCAGGATCTCAGCTCACTGCCACCTCCGCCTCCCGGGTTCAAGTGATTCTCCTGCCTCAGCCTCCCAAGTAGCTGGGATTACAGTCTCCCACTACCACACCCAGCTAATTTTTTTTGCATTTGTAGTAGAAACAGGATTTCACCATGTTGGCCAGATTGGTCTTGAACTCCTGACGTCAGGTGATCTGCCTGCCTTGGCTTCCCAAAATGCTGGGATTACAGGCGTGAACCACTGTGCCTGACCTGCCTTTGGATTTTTATTTGGGCCATTGGCTCTCTTTGTTCTCAGGCCTTTGGACTCAGACTAGAACTAAACCATTGACTCTCCTTTGTCTCCAGCTTGCTGACTGCAAATCTTGGGGCTTAGCCTCCATAACCACGTGAACTGACTTTTTTATAACCTTTCCCTTCCCCAGGAGAAGGACGAATGTAAGTCCTTCCCTTATGCAGTCTGGGCAAGTCTCTACTCATTACTCCTAGGAGGTCTGGAGGGTGCAGAGGAGGAAGCTCTGAGAATCAGAAAGACACCAAACTGCACCATGGAAGATTTTACTAATTTGTCCAAGTGATTGAATTTACCTTCTCTGAGCTTCAGTTTCCCCAACTATAAAGTGATGACAACACTTATCTTGCCCTCCTCCCTAAGTTGCTGCAAAAAGACATAGTAAAAATCTTTAGGGTGCTGGGTGTGGCGACTTACTCCTGTAATCCCAGAACTTTGGGAGCCTGAGGCCAGTGGATCACCTAAGGTCAAGAGTTCGAGACCAGCCTGGCTAACATGTTGAAACCCTGTCTCTACTAAAAATACAAAAATTAGCCAGGCATGGTGGTGGGCACCTGTAATCCTAGCTACTCAGGAGGCTGAGGCATGAGAATCACTCGAACCTGGGAGGTAGAGGTTGCAGTGAGCCAAGGTAGTGCTACTGCACTCCAGCTAGGGTGATGGAGCAAGACTCCATCTCTCCCTTTTTTTTTTTTTTTTTTTAATAGAGACAGGGTTTTGGCCAGGCTGGTCTCGAACTCCTAACCTTGTGATCTGCCTGCCTCGGGCTCCCAAAGTGCTGGGATTACAGGTATGAGGCACCGAGCCTGGCAAAAAAAAAAAAAAAAAAAAAAATCTTTAGGAATGCAGCCTTAAAATCACACAGACTTGCACTGCACTGGAATCCTTCTCATAAGCTACGTGACTGAGAAAGTTACAGAACTCCATGAGCCATTACAGCTACTTCCCAGGGTAAGAAAACTATGTAAGTAAGTTGCTTAGCATATACTAAGTACTCAATAAAGTTGGCTATTCCTATATGAGATGATGATGCTTATTATTATTTAAGGAAAGTCTCAGACGAGGCCCCATCTGTAAACATTGAAAGGAGGGAGTACAGAGGCTAACTTTTCTTAGAGTGTCTGCTTCTTTTAGCCAAATATAGGGTGTGGCTCGAAGGAATGAGGAAGCAGTTCATGAGGTGACAGGGCACAGAACACTGTCTTCACAGATCTTGGGGGAGAGAGGGAGTGGTCAGCTGACCCTCCCGAAAGATCAGAGATCCTTGTCGCTCATCTACCCACTGATGCAGTCCTCTTGACTCTGTCCTATCCCCTCCTACCAGTCCAGTCACCAAGTTCTGGTGAGGCTGCCTCTGAAATAATAATAACAATAGTAATTGTTGTGATGATATTGTTACCTTGAAGTGTACGAAGGCTTTCTAATACATTATCCCAATTACCTTTCATTATCTCTCTCCTGTTTACCTTTCATTATCTCTCTCCTGTTCTTAGGAAGGATATTACAGATTGTCCTGCATTTTACAGATAGGAACTCTGAAATTGGAATAAAGGAAGGGATTTATTCAAGGGCTGGGATTTACCTGAGACTACACAATAAGTTAATGGCAGAGGCAGGACTAGAACCTGCAGCTTCTGACTCCCAGGCTAGTGCCAGTGCCCCTTTCAAGTCACACTTGCGTTGGCTTTCCATTCCCATGGCCTCCCAGTCTATTCTCTTATCTTCTGGACCACTACAGTGGTTCCCACTGGTCCTGCCTGCCTCTGATCCCTCCGCACCCATTTGTTCTACACAGGTAGTCACATAATTGTCTGGAAGTGCAGCTTTGATCTTGTCTTTCCCTTCCCAATATAACTTGCCCATTTTTTCAACTTGAGGGGTCACCTGGATTCTAGTTCAGTTTCCCAGTGAAGTCCTAATCTTTCCTTGAATACATATATTGACAAGGAATTCATCACTCCCAAGGTGGTCCGTTCCATTCTTGGGTAACTTGGACTGTTACGGAGTTCTTTATATTAAGCTGAAATTGTCTTCCTGGATATCTGTCCACTGGAGCTTATGGAATTTTTTTTTTTTTTTTAGGGCATTTCCATCATCATGGAAAGTTCTATGGGACTGCTGTGGTTTGAACACAAGAGCAGGAGTTTATACTTACTCTGAGGCACTGTATCTTGAGAGTTCTAGCTCAGCTTCCAAGGCTGCTGAGAGCTTTAAGAAACTGGTTCTGAGGCTGGGTGCGGTGGTTCATGCCTGTAATCCCATCACTGAGGGAGGCTGAGGCAGGCGGATCACCTGAGGTCAGGAGTTCAAGACCAGCCTGGCCAACATGGTGAAATCTCATCTCTACTAAAAATATAAAAAATTATCACAAAGAGTTTGTTTGGAGTTTTAAATTAAAAATTAAAAAAAAATTAGTTGGGTGTGGTGTTGGGCACCTGTAATCCCAGCTACTCAGGAGGCTGAGGCAGGAGAATTGCTTGAACCCAGGAGACGGAGGTTGCAGTGAGCCGAGATCGTGCCATTGCACTCCAGCCTGGGCAACAAGAGTGAAACTCTGTCTCAAAAAAAAAAAAAGAAAAAGAGCCGGACGTGGTGGCTCATGCCTGTAATCCTAGCACTTTGGGAAGCTGAGGTGGGTGGATCACCTCAGGTCAGAAGTTCAAGACCAGCCTGGCCATCATGGTGAAACCCCATCTTTAAAAAAAAAAAAGAAAGAAAAAAACGAATTCTGGTTGGTTTTTGGAGTGTTCACTTTCCCTCCCAACCTAATAGCAACAGTAGATTTGATCAACACTTTGTACCTTCCTCAGCTTCATTTAAAACCAACTGATAAAAATGCTCAGCAGAGGCTGGGCTTAGTGGCTCAAGCCTGTAATCCCAGCACTTTGGGAGGCCGAGGTGGGTGGATCACGAGGTCAAGAGATCGAGACCATCCTAGTCAACATGGTGAAACCCCGTCTCTACTAAAAATACAAAAAATTAGCTGGGCATGGTGGTTCGTGCCTGTAATCCCAGCTACTCAGGAGGCTGAGGCAGGAGAATTGCCTGAACCCAGGAGGCGGAGGTTGCGGTGAGCTGAGATCACCCCATTGCACACCCCCCGGGGAAACAAGAGAAAACCCCCGTCTAAAACTGAAAAAAAAAAAAAAGCTCAGCAGAGCAGAGAGGCCTGCAACTGAGCCCTCTATGTGGCACCCTGCTCTCCAGCACTAGGCGGCAGTTGTGCCATCATTTAACAAATTAGGCCTATATTCTAGGTGCCCTGCTGGGTACCAGGTAACCACACAGAAGACAGAAGACATCAATTAAAAAAAAAAATGTTTCTGGGCACGGTGGCACGTGCCTGTAGTCCCAGCTACTCAGGAGGCTGAGGCTGGAGGATCACTTCAGTCCAGGTGTTCTGGGCTGTAGTGCGCTATGCCAATCGGGTGTTCAAACTAAGTTGGGCATCAATATGGTGATCTCCCAGGAGCAGGGGACCACCCAGGTTGCCTAAGAAGGGGTGAACTGGCCCAGGTCAGAAACAGAGCAGGTCTAAACTCATGTGCTGATCAGTAGTGGGATTGCGCCTGTGAATAGCCACTGCACTCCAGCCTGAGCAACACAGGGAGACCCGGTCTCTTAAAAAAATAAAAAAGTCCTGCTGAGTTGGGTGCTCTAGTAGTTCAAATGTCTTTGCCTCCCTTTCAAGGCTGCTGCTTCTGTCTGTTTTGTGCTTGTTAAAAGTGGAAGCTTGGGGCTGGGCTAGGTGGCTCACACATGTAATCCCAGCACTTTGGGAGGCCAAGGTGGGCGGATCACTTGAGTCCAGGAGTTCAAGACCAGCATGGCCAACATGGTGAAACCCCATCTCTACTAAAAATACAAAAATTAGCTGGACATGGTGGCACATGCCTGTAATTTCAGCTACTCAGGAGGCTGAGGCAGGAGAATCACTTGAATCTAGGAGGTGGAAGTTGCAGTAAGCCGAGATCGTGCCACTGCACTACAGCCTTGACAACAGAGTGAGGGTCTGTCTCAAAAAGGAAAAAAAAAATGGAAGCTTGGGAGTCAGCTTTCCAAGATTGGATCCTAGCTCCGCCACTTTGGAAGCTATGTAATGTCTTTGTGTTTTGTTTCCATGTGCATAACGTGGGAATAAGAATAACCTCTAGTGTTATTGTGAGAATTAAATGAGTTAATGCAAATAAAACTCTTTGAACAAGAACTGGAATAACACAGTAAGTGTTCCAACAAACAAGTTAGTTATTACCGGTTCTTTTTTTTTTTTTGAGATGGAGTTTCGCTCTTGTTGCCCAGGCTGGAGGGCAATGGTGTGATCTCGGCTCACTGGAACCTCTGCCTCCTGGGATCAAGCGATTCTCCTGCCTAAACCTCCCTAGTAGCTGGGATTACAGGCATGTGCCACCACGCTTGGCTACTTTTGTATTTTTAGTAGAGACGGTGTTTCTCCATGTTGGTCAGTCTGGTTTCAAACTCCTGACCTCAGGTGATCAGCCTGCCTCAGCCTCCCAAAGTGCTGGGATTACAGGCATGAGCCACCATGCTCAGCCTATCAGTTCTTTCCAATTTTTAGTATATGTGCTACCGAAGCGAGCACATGTTCTTATTGTTAATCATAATCTTCCTTCCTGGACAAGCCACGTTCAGTCCCTCTTTGGGGCCTCAGTTCCCTTAGTTTTGCCCTCCCTTAGTTTGTGTAAATCCTTGGAGGCCCAAACCCTGCCTCTCCTCCCTGCTTTCTTATGTTCTCAGCTGCTTCACTTTGCATTTGCTCTTAGTATCCTATACCTGAGGTGTGGACCACAGTGAAGAACCAGAATTGTTGGGCTTCACTTTAGCTCTGTGCTGCCTAGAGGGGAGGCCTAGGATAGGCTCCCATCTGCAAAATGGGAGTAATCCCAGCTGCCACTTAAGTGAGACAAGTAGGTGAAAGCTACTTGGTAGGCCTTTGCATATGTCCTGACTTGCCTGTCCACCCTGGTAAGCCAGTGACTTTTGCTTCTTTCTTCTGTTTCTGCCTTTAGCATCTAACAAAGGAGGCCCAGGCTCATTATTCTGGGCACTTCTGGAGGGCCTGGCCCTGCCCCAGGAGCCCTAGGGCAGGAATTCCTTTCTTTATCTAAAGATGGGAGACACTTCATCCCTTCCCCATCTTCTTCTAGATGCTATCTATCTTGGGCTCGCTGAACACAGGTTAGTTCCTCCTCTCTCCTAGCCTCAGTATGTACTCCAAGCAGGACCTAAAGGAGTGCCTATAAGGGCCGTGGTGGTTATAACCCTAATTTAGAAAAGCCCTTTACTTTGGGTGTGTTTGGGCTTGTGGAGGGTGGGCGTCGGGAACCCACAGCCAGGGACTCGACCTTTGGAGAGCCCCCAGAGAGTCCAGAGGTTGCCACTTGCGAGGGGCTGGAACGCGCTGGGCGATCCTCCGCGAGCCCTGGCCGCGGGAACAATGGAAGTGCAGAGTGAAGGCGGGTGGGCGTGGGCCAGGTCTCAGCTGGAGGTAGACGAGGTCGGCGAGCTGGGCGCGGGGCCGCGGGGTTAGCCCGGGGCACCTGGCACAGAGCCGAGAAATCTAAGCCGGGGAAAACCTAGGTCGGCGCTGGCGGGGACCCGGGAGGAGGCGGGGACCCCGGGTGGGGTCTGCTCCTCTTCTTTGCCGGGCCTCTGAGCCCCGCCGCTGGTCAGGTAGACGCCCGGCCCACGTGGGGAAGCCGGTGGCAGGCTCCCAGAGCCGGGAGGGTTCGCTGGGCTCAGCCCCCTTCCTTGTTCCCTCCCCAGGGACCGGCGCGCGGCCGCAGCTCCTGCGGCTCCGGCGCTCCCCTGGCGTTGGCTGCTCGCCGCCGCTGCCTGCTCTTTCGCCCGCCCGCGGCTGCTTGAGGGGCCGGGATCGCCGCCGCCTCCTCCAGGGGAGCCGGCCGGGGCGGGGCGGAGCGGGGAGAGGGGGTGTGGGGTTGGGGGGCGGGCGAAGAGGGGGCTGAGCGCCGTAGGAGGGAGAGCAGGAGCGAGCGCGCGAGCGAGCGGGGCATTTCTGCGCAGCTCGAGCGCGCCTAGGAGCCCGCCGGGGCGGCCGCTGGACGCCAGGACCTCGAGACAGCGCCCGGAAGCCGCGCCGCCGCAGCCAGGTTAGCCGCGCCCGCCGTCCCCCTCTGCGTCCCGGGGTCCCCGCCGCGTCGGGTCCCGCCTGTGCGTGTGGGTTGGCTGCCGAGGGCGGCGGGCTAGATCTCCGATCTTCGGGCACTGACAGGCCGGCGGGCCGGCTCCGGGAGCCCCGGGCTTCGGTTGGTGACTGTCGGAACTGGCGCGGGTTCTTGTGTGGGGCTCACGTCTCCGAGTGTGTGTTAGGTGTGAGCGCGCGTGTGCCCGTGGAGCTGTGCGAGCGGCCGCTCGGGGTGCGCGCGTGCGTGTGTGCACCGTGTGTGCGGGTGTGAGGGTGTGTGCCTGTGTGTCTTCCCGCGCCAGGGCTGAGCGGTGCGTGCGCATCTGGGTGAGGGTGCGCGTGTCTGCGTGTGTCCGTCGGTGAATGTGCCTGTGAGAGGGTGTGTCCGAATGTGCAGCAGCGTGTACACCTCTGGGCGAGAGCGTGTGCCCGTGGCTTCGCTTGTGGCTGGAGCCTGTGGCGGGTGTGTGTGTGTCGCTGTGTGCGCTCCAGTGTGACTCCCGGGTGTGTGCATGTGAGGGCCGGTGTGCGCCCGCGTAGCCCCAGTGTGCGTGTGCGCGGCTTTGTCTTCGCACTGCCGGGAGGAAGGGGTGGAGGCGGCGATCCAGGAGCTGCCGTCGCTGGGAGCTGGGCACCTGGCTCGGGCGGAGGGTGGCGGTGGCGGGGGCGTCCCTTCCCGGTCGGGCGGAGACTCCCTGCTGGCAGGTGGGCGGCCACACCCCGGGGGCCGTGGGGAACGGGTCTGACAGCGGATCCTGCGTTCTGACCTGCGCTGGAGCGGAGGGCGTGTCCTGCCTGAAGCCTGTGTGTGTGTGTGTGTGTGTGTGTGTGTGTGTGTGTGTGTGTGCACGCGCGCTCGCGCATGTGTGGATGTGGATGTGGGTGTGGGTGCAGGGTGGTAGTAATAGCAACAGCAGTTTCCAGGCTGGTGACCAGCTGGTTCAGGGATTCATTTCCTATTGTGGCCAGGACCTTTCCCTGTTGGGCTCCCCCAGTCCCCCACCAGACCTAGCCTGTGCGCCCAGTCTCACCCGTGCAGCGCTCTGGGTGGGTGGGTAGTTAGGTGGGTAGAAGCTCAGGTGCCCTGAAAGGACTAGGAGGGAGAACCACTCTCTTAAAGGGCCAGCTCCTCACTCCAAGGAATCCCTCCTCAGGAGACCTCTCTACTTTCAAAGAGATGCCTCTCGGTATGTCCTTACCCTTTTTCTTCCAGTACTGGTGCAGTGAGGCATTTCTAGATCTATAGTGTGTGTGCATGTGTCCCCTCTGTGTACTACTTGTACATTTGAGTGTATGGTGAACAGTGAAAGTGCATCTCTTGATGTATATGTGTGTGTGTTTTTACAAGTTCTGGTATATTTGTTTTTATGTATATGTAGTTGTTTGTATATTAGTCTGTGCATGTGGGTTTGTAGAGAAGTGGCATTTTGCTGTCAACTGGAATAGGATAGAAACATTCTGTCCAGGGCCACTCTATTTTTGAAAAACGGAGTGAAAAGGAAGTTTGGGAATTTTGTCTGTGGCTTTGTAGGTTTCAGATACTGGTACTGAAATGTAGGTAGATTGCATTTTGACTGTGATACAAGGGTAGAGAGAAGTAGAGCCTTGCAGGACGAAGGAATCATTCTGCCAGAAGGATATCCAAGTGCAAGAATTCTTCCTTTGGTTCCAGTTCTTCCCCATAATGTCACCTCTCCCTTTGCTGCTTGGCTTGCCAGGATATAGGACACAGGATTTAGAGTGTAAAGGGAGGGAGCTGCAAGTGTAAAAGGAAGGAAGGTGGATGGGTGATAGGATTGGGGGCCAGCAGCAGATTTCTGCAATTCTTAAAAATGTTTCCCTGCCAAAGGCAGCAGAGGCTGGGGAAAGCTGAGCTTGCTGTCTCCTCCTTGAATCCCGGATTCCCAGGATATGGGGAAAGCTGGCCCGGAGTTCATGAGCTCTGGAGTCTGGGCCAGGGATCTTTTGTCCTGTTCTGTCACCCAGACTGGAGTGCAGGCACTGGCACGATCTCAGCTTACTGCAGCCTCTGCCTCCTGGGTTCAAGAGATTCTCCCACCTCAACCTCCCCAATAGCTGGGACTACAGGCACATGCCACCATGCCCAGCTTTTTTTTTTTTTTTTTTTTTTTTTGATACAGAGTTTCCCTCTTGTTGCCCAGGCTGGAGTTCAATGGCATGATCTCGGCTCACTGCAACCTCTGTCTCCTGGGTTCAAGCAATTCTTCTGCCTCAGCCTCCTGAGTAGCTGGGATTAGAGGCGCCCACCACCACACCCAGCTAATATTTGTATTTTTAGTAGAAACGGGGTTTCATCATGTTGGCCAGGCTGGTCTTGAACTCCTGACCTTGGGTGATCCACCCGCCTTGGCCTCCCAAAGTGCTGGGATTACAGGTGTGAGCCACCACACCCAGCCTAATTTTTGTATTTTTTTTTTTTTTTTTTTTTGCCACAAAGTTACCATGAGATAATTTTTGTATTTTTAGTGGAGACAGGGTTTTGCCATGTTGGTCAGGCTGGTCTCGAACGCCTGACCTCAAGGGATCTGCCTCCCTTGGCCTCCCAAAGTCCTGGGATTACAGGTGTGAGCTCAGGATCTTCTTTTGACTTTAGTCAACCCCTTTATGTGTTTATGTCTTCACCCAACACTTTTTATTAAGCTTCTTTATATGAAAGAGCCTACACTCCATTAGCCTCAATTTCCCTGGCTGAGCAGCTAGTGGGCTAGTTTGGGACTTTGAGGCCCCTTCCCTTGATCACATTGCTAGAGTTTGTCTCATTGTTACCCAGGTTTGGGAATCCACCCTTCTAGTCCCCAGAGATCCTGGCCATGGTCCTCACTACTGATCTCCCCACCCATATACTCTAGTCTAGAGCTGTGGTTCTTTCACCTTGCCAACAGCAGCAGAGTCACCTGGAAGTTTGTTAGAAATGCAGTTTCTTGGTTCTCATGCCAGATCTAGGATTCAATAACTCTGGGGGTATGGCCCAGCAATGTATATTTTAACAAACACGGGTGATTCTTATGTACTCTGGAGGCTCAAGAGAGGTAGAGACAGGGAGCCGGGAATCGTCTATTAATTGAAATATTTGGAAAGCCTCCCATCCCTCCCACAGGTGCCTGAAATAGCCCTCAGGCCCCACCTGGTAGGTAGGAATTCTGCTTTCAAGTCCCAGGTCTTGTGATCTGGGACAAGTTTCTCCTTCAGTGACTAGTGCAGTGACTCTTTGACAGCTTGCTCTGGACCAGGTTCTGAGCAAGGGGGTTCCCTGATCTGCTCAGTTTCTCCAGTTCTTACTTTGATCTATAAGGCCCTTGAGGATCCGGTTCCTGCCCACCTCTGTGGAGACCAGCCACTTTGGCCTTTTAGTTCATCTAGGCACCATGAGCTCTTTTGCTTCTGGAATTTTGCATATCCTATTCCCTCTGTCTAGCATACTCTTCCCTTGCTTCTTGTCTTGATTAACTCTCACTTTTCATACCTCAGCTCAATAGTCACTTTCTCAGGGGGGCCTTTGCCAGCTCTCCAGGCCAAGTCAGTTTTCCCTGTTGTATATTCTTAAAGCTCTCTGTGTCTCACAGGGCCTGTGGGAATTTGTAATTGTTGTTGGATTTTCTTTTTCCCTTCCCTAGACTGTAAATGCCATGTGGGCAGGAACTTGCTTACTAATCTCCTTAGTGTCCCACACAGTGCCTGATTTATGATTTGTGTTCATTAAGCTTGTCAAAATGAGCTAATTTATAAAATGGCAGATTGCACTAAATGATACCCAAAGTTTCATCTCAAGCCTTGACAATGTATAATCCAAGCAGGCCTCAGCCTTTTCTCAAGTAGATGTACCTGTCTTTTTCACTGCTGTGTCTCCCATCTCTGGGCCATAGATTTGAGCACTTGCCATGTGTCTAGGCCCATGCTGGGCTCTGCTCTGAAAGAGGCAGGAGGAAGCTCCTCAGGAGATACAGTCTAGCTGGGGTTCTGTGTCTTCCTGGATTAGGATTCTGCTGGAATGAGAAGAGGAAAAGCATTGGAAGAGGAATCCAAAGATCTGGGTCCATGTCTTGTTACATGACTGAGGGCCAATCACTTTCCCCTTTTGGCACGTGTCCTCCTCTATAAAATGAAGGTATTGGGATGGTTGCCATTCTTAGTAGTGGTTACTAGCACTGGCTCTGGAATCATTCAGGCTTTGCCATGTGCTAGTTGAGGGGACTAGGGCAAGTGATTACATCTCCTCATTTCCTTACTGTAAAATAGGACCAGTACTAGTATCTGTTTCATAGGATTGTTTTGAGAATTAAATAACATACATGAAATGCTTAGCATAATGTGAGTGCATAATAAACATTTGATACATGTCAGCTATTGTGACCATTATGGCTACTCCACAATTCAGCTCGACATTCTTTTTTTTTTTTTTTTTTTTTTTTTT
>NW_022436973.1:7228298-7239281 GCF_009761245.1 Sapajus apella | reverse complement strand
TTTTTTTTTTTTTTTTTTTTTTTTGAGATGGAGTTTCACTCTTGTTGCCCAGGCTGGAGTACAATGGTGCGATCTTGGCTCACTGCAACCTCCGCCTCCTGGGTTCAAGCAATTCTCCTGCCTCAGCCTCCCGAGTAGCTGGGACTACAGGCACGCACCACCATGCCCAGCTAATTTTTGTATTTTTAGTGGAGACAGGGTTTCACCATGTTGACCAGGATGGTCTGGATCTCTTGACCTCGTGATCCACCTGCCTCGGCCTCCCAAAGTGCTGGAATTACAGGCGTGAGCCACCGCGCCCGGCCTCTTTTTTTTTTTTTTCCTTAGACAGTCTCACTCTATTGCCCAGGCTGGGGTGTAGTGGCGAGATCTTGGCTCACCACAACCTCTGCCTCCTGGGTTCAAGCCATTCACCTGCCTCAGCCTCCCAAGTAGCTGGGATCACAGGTGTGAGCCACCACACCTGGCTAATTTCAGCTCAACATTCTTGAAGGCCTTTGTATTGGGCCTTAGGCCTAGAAAAACAGAAATGAATCCAGCAGTGTTCATAGGCTGAGGGTGGGAGCAGACACATAAAGATGCAATACCACCACAAGGGCAATGCGCAAGCTGCCAGGGCGTGGCTGCTTATGGAGGAAAAGGCTTCCTGGGGGAGAGGGATGATGTTTGGGCTGGATTTCACCTTCTGGGTATTTGGAACAACGTGTGCAAAGGCAGAATGGCTTCTTAGGGGAACCCCAAATAGTTCCACATGGTTGGAATAGGAGGTGATAAGTGGCGGGGATGAGGGTGGAGGAGTGAATGACTGGAGATAAGGCTGAGAGGAAGGCTGGGGACAGATCTGGCACAGGCCAAAGAGCCTGACCAAGTCCTACAGATGGTAGGGAGCTAGGGAAGAGGATTTAGCCAACAAGGAAGGATCAGATTTGCATTTCAAAAACCCAGCTCTTCAGGTGGTGACAGAGGATGGTTGGCTGGGAGGAGGAGGAAGACTTTTGACCTGGAGACCTGGACACAGAGGCTGCTAAACAAGCTCAATGGGAAGGCCCCATTGGGGTCGTCAGATGCCTAGAACAGACTGTTGTAGGAAGCCTTTTCCTCTATAAGCCTGTCTTCAGCCTGTTTTCAGGACAGCCTGGCCCCGGAAGGTGCAGGAGAGGTGAGAGTGACTTCTCACAAGTAGCCTCCAGAGCCTCCTCTACAGCTGCCTAATGAGTGGGAATCTGAAAAACAGAGTTTGAGGGTCCTACCTAGGTTTGCTACTGAAAGGATACACAGTGTATTAACTTCCTAGGGGTGCTGTCACGAAGCACACGAACCAGCTAGCTTTGAACCACAGACATTTATTCTCCCAGCTCTGGAGGCTAGAAGGCTGAAATCCAGGTGTCAGCAAGGTTGGCTCCTTCTAGAGGCTCTGGGGCCATCTGTTTCCTGCCTTTCTCCTGGCTTCTGGTGGTTGCCAGCAATCTTTGGCATTTCTTGGCTTGCAGCTGCATCTGCCTCTGTCATCACGTGGCTTTCTCCCTGTTTCATTTCCTCTTATAAGGACACCAGTCATATGGGATTTAGAGCCCACCTAGTCCAGTATGACCTCATTTGAACTTAAGTAATTGCATCTGCAAAGACCCTATTTCCAAATATGGTCACATTCTGAGGTTTTAGGTAGACATACATCTGGGCAGGGAGGAGACACTGTTCGACCCAGTATATGCAGGAAGATGGGGAGGAGTGCAGGCCTTTTCCACAAGTCTATATGCAAATTTAGGCTTTGCAGTGGAGCCTCTATGAAGTGGGGACAGTAGGCCAGGCATGATGGCTCACGCCTGTAATACCAGAACTTTGGGAGGCCAAGGCAGGCAGATCACCTGATCAGATTTGCATTTCAAATCTGAGTGATCCGAGGCGGATCATTCCTGAGGTCAGGAGTTCGAGAACAGCCTGATCAACATAGTGAAACCCTGCTCTACTAAAATACAAAAATTAGCCAGGCATAGTGGTGGGCACTTGTAATCCCAGCTACTCAGGAGGCTGAGACAGGAGAATCACTTGAACCCAGGAGGTGGGGGTTGCAGTGAGCTGAGATCGCGCCACTGTACTCCAGCCTGGGCTGGGTGACAGAGCAAGACTACGTCTCAAAAAAAAAAAAAAAAAAAAAGAAATGGATACAGTAGCACCTACAGTAGTGTCATGGTTGTGAGACTTGATCAAAATAACACATGAGCATGCGTAGTGGGGTAGTACACAGTAGGCACTCAATAACTGCTTCCTCTTCAGCGCTTCCTTCTCTGCACTTAGGAGGTTGGACGAGTCACCTAATCTTCCTTCACTTTCCTCATCTGTCAAATGTGAATAATCACCATCCAGCCCTGCCTACTTCACCAAATTGCGATCCTGGGAGATAATGAGAAAGCTCTTTGTAAATTGCCTAAGGGTTTGTAGCTGTGATTTTTAATTATAATCGTCATCATCATAATAACCCTTGGCCATTGCCCTATCCGCTGCATCCTCCTCAGAGCCCAGCCCAACCCACTGGCTCTTCTCCTGAGACAGGTCCTTTTTGCCTCTGCTCAGAGGCATCCCGTGAAGTGTGGCCTCTGTCTGGGTTGGGAGGACCTTGGAGATGGTCCTTGCCATTGCTCTCATTAGCCTGAGGAGGGAAACTGATGCTCAGGGAGAAAAAGTGACACCCACAAAGTCACGCAGCTGGTCGGTGGCAATTGGAACACCTTATCTGTGGCTCCTGTCTTTAGTCTGAACAGTGCTTTTTCCCTAGTTAAAACTTCAGGCCCAGAAGCAGGAACTCGGGGCAGAAAGAAGCCTGGTGTGAGCCCTGCACGTTTCAGAGGTGAGGATGCAGCTGGGAGTGTCCTGCTAAGTCAGGATTAGAACCCCAAGAGAGGGGTCCCTGGGCTCTGAGTGAGCAGGCTGAATGGGCGTGTCGTTTTGTTATCAGTCTGGCTATGACCATCTCTGCCTACTCTGGTGGGAGGGCCACCATGTGGGGCTCTGGAGTCTGGATGTAACCTAAGGCTTCAGCATCCCTGTTGCCAGCCAGAGTGGCATTTCTCAGCAGGTCCTGTCCCTCTAAGCCTTGCCGTGGTGGGTCTAGGGAAGGCTCTGGAAAAGAGAGAGGGCTTACACTGTCCTGGCAGTTTCTGGCAAGTCACCTTCCTTTCACCCCAAACTGGAGAAGCCTGGCCCCTCCTTGGCCACTTGATTCTTCTTTCCTGTCCTCCCTCCTCTTCGTTTGCTCTCACTCCCTTCTGTCTGCTTTCTCCCTACCTTGTCCCCAGATTACAGGTCTAAAGATAGAGTTTCCAGGCCCACTTCAGGTGGGTGGTTTGGGTTTGCTTGAGGCCACCTAGAATTAGAAAGTCTTGAGTCTTCCTCGTAAGAGGCTCACTCTGGTGACTTACAATCAGCTGCTTATGTTTATTGGCTTACTGTGTGCCAGGCTCTGTGCTAAGCGCTTTACATGCCTTATGTCTTTTAATCCTTACAACTACCAAGCGCGGCAGAGATGACGATCCCCATCATATTACAGGAGGCTAAATAACTTGCTGAAGGCCTACACAGTCCTCAGCCAGCAAGTGGCACAGCTGGGATTTCAATCTAGATCCGTCCGAAGCCCACTGGCACTCTTGAGTCTTTTCTATACTGCCTGTGATGGCGCCTGCGGGAGCATTTAGGGGTCCACAGAGGGGCATGCATTTGCTCAAATTCAGAGAACACATTCTCTTTTTTTTTTTTTTTTTTTTGAGATGGAGTCTTGCTCTGTCGCCCAGGCTGGAGTGTAGTGGCGCAATCTCGGCTCACTGCAATCTCCACTGTCTGGGTTGAAGCGATTCTCCTGCCTAGCCTCCTGAGTAGCTGGGATTGCAGGTGCCTGCCACCATGTTGGGCTAATTTTTGTAGTTTTAGTAGAGACGGGGTTGCACCATCTTGGTCAAGCTGGTCTTGAACTCCTGACCTCGTGATCCACCCGCCTTGGCCTCCCATAGTGGTGGCCTTTTAGTTCCACAAGGCTACGTCCAAATTTGGGCTTTGCAGTGGAGCCTCTATGAAATGGGGACAGTAGGCTGGGCACAGTGGCTCACCCCTGTAATCCCAGCACTTTGGGAGGCCACCGCGCCTGGTCGAGAACAAATTCTTGACTCTGAGAGCCGGGCTTCTAATACAAGAATCTTGCCTCCCAGGCCTGCACTCTGCCATCACCTCCGGGACCAGCCTTTCTACAGCAACAGCCTTGGGGCCTGCCAAGGCTCTGAGCCCATCTCATTCTAGGCAGCTGCCCACCTGTAGGAGAGACACTGCATCGAGGGTGGGGGACAGGGCCCATCTGAATGCACTTGACTTTTTTCCTAGTTATTGTTTTGTCACTGGCCACCTCAATTTTTCATTGCAGAGTCTTCCACTTAAAGAAGATGCCTCTGCAAAGAGCATCAGTTTTGTCTCCTCGGAAGAGTGTTTGGGGGCTTGGATATGCTGTCAGGCTCAGTGGCAGGTGTAACTCTGGAAGAAGTGAGGAGAGAAGCAGAGACTAGAGCCAGGAGACCCGTTTCAGAGGTACACATCCACCAGAAGGGAAAAAGAAGGAGCTGGCCTGAGGGACAGAGGGAGGCAGCCTGGAGAGAGGGAGGAATAGAAAACCTGTTCTCACCCCAAGTGCAGCCCAGGAGTCCAGACTCCCTCCCAGGCAGGGCTACTGATCTCAGAGTATCCCTCAGGAATCGGGGCAGCTGCAGTCAGCTTGCTGAGCCTCCACCCACCCCAATCAAGACCATTATGTTGGTCAGCCTGGCCCAGCCCAACCACCTGCCTGCCTGAGCAGGTGGCTCAACCAGAAGGGACCTTGGTGAAGGAGTGGTGGCTTTGAAACTTCTAGCCATAGAGCCACTCTTCATAGGCAAGGAATCAGAGTTCAATTTGTGAAACAGCTAAAAGGGGGAGCAACTTAGCACCTCACCCCATCCCCCTCCCTCCTAGGCTTCCCTAAGGCTGGGCTTCTCAAATTTTTCTCCCTCTAAGAGCAATGAAGGTGGGCGTGCTAAAAATAACAAAACAAAAACAAACAAAACCCTGCCGGGGTCGCAGCGGCTCAGGCCTGTAATCCCAACATTTCGGGAGGCCAAGGCAGGTGGATCACCTGAGATCAGGAATTCGAGACTAACAACGTGACATGGTGAAACTCTGCCTCTACTAAAAACACAAAAATTAGTGGGTGTGGTGATAGGCGCCTGTAATCCCAGCTACTCGGGAGGCTGAGGCAAGGAGAATCGCTTGAACCCGGGAGGTGGATGTTGCAGTAAGCTGAGATTGCGCCATTGCACTCCAGCCTGGGCGAAAGTGAGACTCCATCTCAAAAAAAAAAAAAAAAAAAATCCTGGTTTGGGGTGTGGGGGGAAGAAAATTAAAAAAACAAAAAACAAAAAAACAAACACTCTTCCAGGACTCAACCAAGAGATTCAACCCAGCTGCTCCATGGTGGGGGGTCAGATCCGAGGTGGGGCCCTGGAAGCAGCCTGCTGTAACAGGCTCTTCATCGAGATGATTGGGACACAGGTGGTTCTCAGATTGCCCTTGTAGAAGGCTGGTCTCAGGTGCTGGTGAACTTCTCAAATGGCATGCACAATTTTAAGGGTATATATTGTCCCCAAGAGAGGATCCACAGGCACCATCTGGCTTGGAGTCACAACCCATAAAACTTTAGAACCGCTGTCTTCAGGGTTGTTTTATGGAGTAGGAGCCTAATGTCTAGAGAAAAGTCGCCAGGGAGCCAATGGTAGAGCTGGGTGGAGAGGGCTGGTCTCTCATGCCTCTCAGCATGTTGCTGGCTTTGCTGTGAAGGTGGCAGGTAGACCTGCCCCTTCCTCTGTCTCAGCCTCAGTTTCCCCAGCTATAAAATGGGGGTTGGACAGGATAATCTCAAGGTCCCATGCAGCTTTGATCTGTGGTTCTGAAAGTCACGTCTCCTGTTGCCCAGTCCAAGTTCTTTGTCCTTTTCTTTTTCTTTTTTTTTTTGAGATGGAGTTTCGCTCTTATTGCCCAGGCTGGAGTGCAATGGCATGATCTCTGCTCACTGAAACATCTGCCTACTGGGTTCAAGTGATTCTCCTTCCTCAGCCTCCTGAGTAGCTGGGATTATAGGCATGTGCCACTACACCCGGCTAATTTTGTATTTTTAATAGAGATGGGGTTTCTCCATGTTGGTCAGGCTGGTCTTGAACTCTTGACTTCAGGTGATCAGCCCACCTTGGCCTCCCAAAGTGCTGGGATTACAGGCATGAGCCACCACGCCCAGCCTTTTTGTCCTTTTTCTTGCTGCCTCCCTGGCTTCACCCACCACTGGGGGATCACTTCCTTTAGCATGTTCCATCTTCAGAGATTCTGGACACAGCCTGCATTCTGGCCCCTGGAAACCCTTCTGTCCAACCACATGTCCAGGTGCTCAAGCCCTTTCTCCCTTTCCATCCCCACTCACCATAAATGAGCAAGGTGCCCCTGAATCTGGGGATGCTCAAGGTGGTATCTGTTCAGGGCTGGACATCCACATGTCAGTGCCAAGGGGAGGGCTGTGAGAACTAATTTCCTGAGGCTCCTGGGACATGCCCAGTGTTTCCTATGTCTTTGCCCTAGCTCCCTCTGTTCCTCCCTGCCAAGAATGTCACCCCCTCCATTCCCCAATCACCTGAATTCCTGTCTGTCTTTTCAAGGCTCAGCTCAGATGCCAGCCTATGTCCCACAAAGCCTTGTAAGCCCTCCCCCTCACCCCAAGATGAAATTTGTCTTTAACTCCTCTGCATTCCCTTAGTACCTTATCTGTGCCCCTCTGGGGGATGAGTTCTGTTTGGTCTTAGCTTTTTCTGGGAGGTAGCTTTTTCCTTCCACCAGGTTGTGAGCACTGGGGTATCTTATGTCTTATTATTTGCTTCCCAGCACGTATAATGGGGCTGCGTGCAGAACGAGTGCTTTCTTGAGGCTTACTAAGTTTTATTTGCAGAATCTGCCTCCAGCCCTGGGCTGGTCTGGCCTCTTTAGAGCCCCCCTGGCCCACGTCACTAGCAGGCCATGGTTTCTCACATGGCCCCTCCTCTATTTGTGGATTGGAGGGAGGCTAAGTAGGGCAGTGAGTAAACTGAAATTCCAAGCTTGATTCTTCCATATCTGGGCTGTGTGACTCTGAGCAGATCACTTCCCCTCTCTGAGCCTTAGTTTTCTCAGTTCAAGAGGTAGAGATGAGAAGTTTATTTGGGGCTTGGGAGAATTAACTGAAGTGCTCTGTGTAAAATGCTGATAAGAGCATTGTAAAGAACACATAGCCAATAAATGATGATGATTTATTATTTTTTGGTTAATAGTTGTTACCATTGTTTCAACAAACATCTACTACATTCTGAGCATTGTGCTGGGGGGCCCAGGGTGAGAGACAAAAAAAAAAGTCACGACAGGAGTTCCTCTGTCTCCAGGGTCTTAAGGTCAAGCTGGGCAGTAAGACTCTAGTACAAGAAGTCAGTGTCTGGCAGAAATGTGGCTGAGTGAGTTAAGGGGTAAGTCATTAGTATAGACGCCAGGCTAGAGGTGACATTTGAGCCAGAAGGGCATGAAGGGCAATGACAGGCTGGGAGCAGACCCATATTTCCTGTGGAGAATGGGGAGGTAGGGTGCATATTTGGAGAGTTTCAAGAACGATGTGGGAAAGAGCAGAGTGGAAACAGTTAAGACTCTCTCTGCAGAAGGGGCATAGGGTCGGTACCCAGGATGGAGCGGGAGCTTCAAGCTTTGTTTTGCCCAGAAGAACTTGGGGTAGTGATGACTCATGATGCTGCCATTGAGGGCAAGAGAGAGACTGCCAGGAAGATGGGGTAGAAAAGTGAGGCTCTAAGCTGGGCACAGTAGCTCATGCCTGTAATCCCAGCACTTTGGGAGGCTGAGGTGGGCAGATCAGGAGGTTAAGAGATTAAGACCATCTTGGCCAATATGGTGAAACCCCATGTCTACTAAAAATACAAAAATTAACTGGGCATGGTGGTACGAGCCTGTAATCCCAGATACTTGGGAGGCTGAGACAGGGGAATTGCTTGAACCCAGGAGGTGGGGGTTGCCGTGAGCAGCTGAGATCACACCACTGCACTCCACCCTGGCGGCGGAGTAAGACTTCATCTCAAAAAAAAAAAAAAAAAAAAGAGCAAAATGAGGCTTTATGGCAGATGTGGCAGAGGGAGTAGGGACCAGTGAGGTGGGGAGAGATTGTCCCTCTCTTCCCAGGCTTGAGCTAAGCATAGTGGCAGGTGGGCTTCAGTTCCGGACTTCTGCAGGGCTGCCTGTTTATCTGGCCAAGATTGGGATTTGAACACTGATGTCTGAAGTTAAAGCACGAAATGATTCCAGAAATGTCAGAATCTCTATATATCAGAGCTCACCAGCAGAAGCGATCTCTGAATCCACCTCCCTCATGCCACACTCCACAGGTGGGAAGCAGAGGCCTGGGAGGATGAGATGCCACCCAGGAACACTGAGTGAACTGGTCCTGCATGCTCTGGACAGGCTATGGACCGAGGCCTGTGTTAGGGTGAGGAGGGGGCCAGGGAACCCAAGGAGGATGAAAATGACAAGCAAACGTCAAACTGGGAGCAGTCTGTTGCTAGGGTGTGTGCGTGATCCCAGGTGAGTGGGATGTGAGTGGGCCAGAGCCGTCATCATTCCAGGCTTTCCTTCCTGAAAAGGAGAAAGGGCCACATAGGTGGGAGCCAGGGGACTACTGGGATGTGGGGGAAATCAGGGGGTGGCCTGAGAAGAGGAGGCTGTTGCCAAGCAGCAGCAAGAGACATGACTATGAGAACAGCACAGGCATCCAAGTGTCTGTGCACCTGGCCCTGTACAGCCCTGGATGTAGTAGTGTCACCTGCATTACAGGGGAAGAAACCAGGGCTCCCAAAGCTAGAGCTAGGAAGAATGGAGTCAGGATTGGCAACCAGGGCTGGGGGACTTCAAAGCCATGTCCCTGGCATGCTCTGGGTGGTTACCATTCCAGTTCTTGTGAGGTCCTGGGGTCAAAGGGGTCAAGGAGGTGTTCAGCCTGGGACAAGCTGTCTTTCACTTCCTTTAACTTCTCCTCCAACAGTCTGCCCATCTAGCAGGCCTATTTTCATCTATTTACCCACCCCCCTTAATTTGTTGATTAACAATATTAATATTGAGCACCTACTATGTGCCAGGCACTGCCCTTGATTTCATGGAACTTATGCCATCACCCCTTGGCACAGAGGACTATCCCACATTGCCAGGTAGGGATGGGAGGGAGGAGGGGAGGGGGCCACTGGCCACTCCTCTCTCCCTTCATGTTAATTCCTCCCTTTTCTCAGCTTCTCTCCCCTTGCAAATACCCCAGCCCCAGATGGTTCTTGTTGCAACTACCTCCTGCTGAAATGAAAACTACAGTCAGAGTTAATTGTTAAACCTAATAGCTGGTGAGAGTTTCACTCTGCTGGGCTGGTGGGAGGGAGGCTGCACCCCAGGAGTGGGGTGGAGTCACCCAGGTTTTTCTGGCTGGAACCTGCCACCTTTTCCCTACTCTGGAATCTGCTTCCAGGGCTCTCTTCTCTCCTCTTCCCCAGGAGGCAGGGTGCCATCTGGCCCTTTCCTCTGCCTCTAGCTAAGGTGACCCTGGGAAGTGAGCATTGGCTCTGGCCCTAGTCCAAGGGCCTCTGGGTGAGTGCTCTTAGGGGAGGTACGGGGGAGGGCCTGGTGCCTAGCCCTGGAGACCTGCCAGAGGGCAGGCAGCCAGTGGACCTTGCTGGCTTTGCTTCTTGCTGGGTGTTTGTGGGGGGAGCTAAGGATGGTGCCACAGCCTAAGCCCTGTACTCAGGACCACTGCCCATGCAGCCCATGCCATACCTTTGTCCTGCTCACCTTCCCCTTTGTCCTCATCGTTGGGTTTCTTATTCTGGGCCATTCTCTGCCAATAAACTGGGAGATATGGACACCCTGAGATTAGTGGCAAAGGCTTATTCCTTCTTTCAGAAGGCTGAGCCTCAGGGCAGGCCCCTGCCAAAGTTTAGGAACAGAGCTGAGATTTCGGAGTCAGCAGGCATAGTCAAAGCTGGGTGACTTTGGGCAGGTGACTTACCTCTGTGAGCCACAGCCTCATCCTCTGAACACTAGAGGATGTCCTATTTGGGGAGGCTGAGGGTTCAGTGAAGGACACTTGGTAGTCAGATCCCACTGGTACCATCACTGTGTAGGCACCAGAGGTAAATATTAATATTAGGCTCAGTAGGGGTTTGTTAAATGAGTAGATACCATTCTATTCAGATTCAACTTTACCTCCAAGGCTTAGCTCTGGGCTAGGGCCAAGGAGGCCACCAGCCCAGGCCCTCAAGGACTTGGCTGCAGAGCTGCAGCTGCCCCATACAGCAACCATTAGCCACATATGGCTTGTAGACTTGTAAAATGTGGCTAGTGCCATGGAGGAACTGATTTTTTAGACAGGGTCTCCCTCTGTTGCCCAGGCTGGAGTGCAGTGGCGTGGTCTTGGCTTATTACAACCTCCGCCTCCCAGGCTCAAGCAATTTTCCTGCCTCAGTCTCCGGAGTGGCTGGGACTACAGGTGTGTCCAACTATGCCTGGCTAATTTTTTTTTTTTTTTTTTTTTTTTTTTTTTTTTTTTAGATGGAGTTTCACTCTTGTGCTGGCTGGAGTTTGGTGGCATGATCTCGGCTCACTGAAACCTCTGCCTTCTGGTTTCAAGTGATTTTCCTGCCTCAGCCTCCCAAGTAGCTGGGATTACAGGCATCCGTCACCATGCTCAGCTAGTTTTTTTATTTTTAGTAGAGATGGGGTTTCACCAAGTTGGCCAGGCTGGTCTCGAACTCCTGACCTCATAATCCAGCGGGCCTCCCAAAGTGGAATTATAGGCGTGAGCCACCATACCTAGCCCAATTTTTTGTATTTTTTGTTTTCTTTTTTTTTTTTTTTTTTTTTTTT
>NW_022436973.1:7052451-7228198 GCF_009761245.1 Sapajus apella | reverse complement strand
CGCAACCTCCGCCTCCTGGGTTCAGGCAATTATCCTGCCTCAGCCTCCTGAGTAGCTGGGACTACAGGCACGCGCCACCATGCCCAGCTAATTTTTTGTAGTTTTAGTAGAGACGGGGTTTCACCATGTTGACCAGGATGGTCTTGATCTCTTGACCTCATGATCCACCCGCCTCAGCCTCCCAAAGTGCTGGGATTACAGGCTTGAGCCACCGTGCCCGGCATTTTTTGTATTTTTAATAGAGTTGGGGTTTCACCATATTGTTCAGGCTGGTCTGGAACTCCTGAGCTTGGGCAAAGTAATCCCAAAGGATTACAGGCATAAGCCACCATGCCCAGCTGAGTTTTAAATTTTATTTAAGATTTAATTTTACTTGATTTTAACTTATTTAATATTTTAAAAGAATACTCCATTTATTTACTGACAAATTATACATGCTTGGAAACTTAGATTTGCGAATACATTGTTTTTGTTTTTGTTTTGTTTTTAATCGTAAAGGCGGCTGGGCTCTGTGGCTCCCTCCTGTAATCCCAAATCCTTTGGGAGGCCAAGGCGGGCAGATCACTTGAGGTCAGGAGTTTGAGATCAGCCTGGCCAACATGGTGAAACCCCATCTCTACTAAAAATACAAAAATTAGCTGGGTATGGTGGCGTGTGCCTGTAATCCCAGCTACTCAAGAGGCTGAAGCAGGGAATTACTGGAACCTGGGAGGTGGAGATTGCAGAGAGCCGAGATTGCACCAGTGCACTCCAGCCTGGGTGGCAGAGTGAGACTCCATCTCAAAAAAATAAAAATAAAAATAAAAAATTGTAAAGGCAAGGAGAATCTAAATATCTTAGGAATATTTAGCATCTGAATCAGGATGTGCTGTAAGTATAAAATACACACTGGATTTAGAAGAGCATATAATAAGAAATATAAAATATCTCTATAGTCTTTTTAATTTTAGTTTTAATTTTTTTTCAGAGACAGGTTCTCACTCTGTTATGCAGGCTGGAGTGAGTGACATGATCATAGCTCACTGCAACCCCTCAACTCCTAGACTTAAGGGATCTTCCTACTTCAGCTAGTAGCTGAGACTATATGCATGTGTCACCTCATATGCTAAATATTTTTATTTTTTGTAGAGACAAGGTCTTGCTATGTTTGCCAGGCTGGTCTTGAACTCCTGGCCTCAAGGGATCCTTCTACCTTAGCCTCTGAAAGTGCTGAGATTACAGGTGTGAACCATAGTGCCAGGCCTATAGTATTTTATTTTTTTGAGACGGAGTTTTGCTCTTGTTACCCAGGCTGGAGTGCAGTGGCGCGATCTCGGCTCACCGCAACCTCCTGGGTTCAAGCAAATCTCCTGCCTCAGCCTCCCGAGTAGCTGGGACTACAGGCTCGCGCCACCATGCCCAGCTAATTTTTGTATTTTTAGTAGAGACAGGGTTTCACCATGTTGACCAGGATGGTCTCGATCTCTTGACCTCATGATCCACCCGCCTTGGCCTCCCAAAGTGCTGGTATTATAGGCGTGAGCCACTGCACCCAGCCTAGTATTTTTTACATTGATTACATGTTGAGATAGATATATTGGGTTAAATGAATATATTATGAAAGTTAATTTCCCTTATTCCTTTGTGCTTTTTAAAAATGTAACTACTAAGACCAGGCATGATGGCTCACGCCTGTAATCCCAGCACTTTGGGAGGCTGAGGCAGGCAGATTGCTTGAGACCAGGAGTTCAAGACCAGCCTGGGAAATATGGAGAAACTCTGTCTACTGAAAATCCAAAAATTAGCCAGGCATGGTGGTACATGCCTATAATCCCAGCTATTTGGGAGGCTGAGGCACAATAATTTCTTCAACCTGGGAAGGCTGCAGTGAGCCAAGATTGTGCTACTGACTATAGCCTGGGTGACAGAACAAGACTCTGACTCAAAAAAAAAAAAAAATAAGCTGGGCGCGGTGGCTCACGCCTGTAATCCTAGCGCTTTGGGAGGCTGAGGTGGGTGGATCACCTGAGGTCAGGAGTTCAAGACCAGCCTGGCCATCATGGTGAAACCCCATCTTAAAAATAATAATAATAATAATAATAATAAAATAAAGTAGAAAATAAAATGTAGCTACTATAAACTTCTAAATTATATATGTGGCTCACCTTATATTTTTATTCGACAACACTATTGTAGCCAGAGTTAAGTTGGACACATTTGATTAATAATAGGAGACTATATAATGTCTAGTTATTTGGGGAAGGTTGGGAGGTCAATGAAGGACAGATATTCCACACCTCACCTCAGCCCTGGCCTTGCCCCTTAGTGGAATGTTACCTTGGACAGCCCCATAGCCTCGAGGGTCAGATCAGGGCTTCTGATGGCAAATGAAGAACCTTGGTCTGGGTCCTCATCTTGGCTATGCCCCTCACTTGCTCTGTGTGTGACCTTGGGCACTTCTCTCTGCCGAACCTGAGCCTTTCATCTGCAAACTGCGACTAATGGTGGTTAAGGGGATGGGCTGAGAAATAATCCAAGGGAGTATTTAGCGCAGTGCCTGGCATGCCTGAGCAGTCAAATATTTGCTGTGTGGTGGTTGCTACTATTACGGGTGTGGGGGCTGTTGGCGCGACAGTACTGTTGCAGCCAGCAGCTCATATTCAGTTATTCCGTGTGTCTCAAGGAGACACTGGCCAGAGGGGAAGAAGTTAAAATAGCTTGAGGGTGGGAGTTAGGATGGGGATTTTTGGGGTGCTTTGTATGATACCTCAAGAGATTGCTTGGCTTTTGGGTAGCTCTTTGGATCTTCCTTTCTGCAAGTGATCAGGCAAAGATAAATTCCCATTTACAGATGAGAAAGCTGAGGCCTGTGAAGGGAAAGTGATGTGGCGACACAACCAGAACCTGAACGCAGGACACCCTGTCCCTATTGTGGTAGTATTGGAACCAGCTAATGTCACCATTCGAGGCTGTAGGAGCAGCGCCCGGCCAGAAATCCAGAGTTTATTAGTCTTCTATAACTGGAAAGGATCTTGACGTTTAGTACAACGGTCTCATTCTGAAGTTGAAGAAACAGAGATGAGAGAGACAGAGAGAGAGAACTGATCACATAGCAAGTTGGTGGCCAAGCTGGAACAGATTCCGTTTGCTTAGATCCAGCCTCTAGCTCAGCCCCAGCACGATGGATGGCCCTGCTTGTCAGCGCCGTTCTCTCCTGCCCAGTCCCCAGAGAGGGCTTCCGAGAATGCAGCTTTTGTTTCATCAGCTCCTCCTGGTTTCCTCTCGAGGTAGCTGCATACATATGCGTACACACACACACTCTCACACCCGTTGGCTCCAGTTTGCATTTGTGACACACATACACACATACTCTCACACCTCATTGGCTCCAGTTTGCATTTCTCACACACACACACCCGTTGGCCCCAGTTTGCTTTTGTCCCCATTCCAGGTTTGAAGGGCCCTGAAATTTGAAGCCTATCCACACACATCTACTTTCTGGGCATCCATAGGGAGACCATGGGCTTTTTGATCAGGGAGGCTTGAGTTCAAATCCTTTTTCTACCTACCTTTGATTCTCTCTGTGACCTTGGAGAAGTCACTTGTTCTTTTTTTTTTTTTTTTATGAGATGGAGTCCCATCACCCAGGCTGGAGTCTCAGTGCAATGGCACGATCTCGGCTCACTGCAACTTCTGCCTCCTGAGTTCAAGCAATTCTCCTGCCTCAGCCTCCTGAGTAGCCGGGACTACAGGTGTGCGCCACCATGCCTGGCTAATTTTTTTTTTAGTAGAGACGGGGTTTCACTGTGTTAGCCAGGATGGTCTCTATCTCCTGACCTCGTGATCTGCCCACCTCGGCCTCCCAAAGTGCTGGGATTACAGACATGAGCCACCGCACCTGGCCTATTCACTTGTCCTTTTTTGACCTCAACTTCCTCATCTGAAAAGCAGGAATGAGAATGGTATATGTACAACGTAGTGGTTTAGCTGGGCCCCAGACCCCAGACACCAGTGTCGGGGTCTCAGCTCTGCCACTTATTCTCTACCTGGTCTTTAGTGAGTCATTTCATCCTTCTAGGTCTCAGTTTCCCCATCTTTGAATGGGGCTGCTACCTCTTGGACGGTTGTGAGAAGGTGCTGTGCTGAGCTGTTTACAGGTGTCATCTCATTTAGTCCCCGCTGTTAGCCCTGGGCGCAGACACTATTAATCCTATTTTCTAAATGAGGAAGTAAAGTGACTTCCCTGGGTCACATAGCTAGTAAATGTTAGAACCAGAATTCAAACTAGGTTTGAGTGACTCCAGAGTCTAAGCTCATAAACCACTGTACATTCTTCCTGTTCACCCGATTCTCATATTCTACATGAAGCAGGAACACCTCATCCCATCTGGAGATTGGCTCTTCTGAGTGTGTGAGTCCAGAGTGCCTGACGCTTCTCTCTCTGATCTCCTGCCCCACTGCATACTAAGCCCGACCTGCCGTTGGAGCTCAAGGAAGATTGAAAAAGGACTTACAGGCCGGGCGCGGTGGCTCACGCCTGTAATCCCTGCACTTTGGGAGGCTGAGGCGGGTGGATCACGAGATCGAGAGATCGAGACCATCCTGGTCAACATGGTGAAACCCCGTCTCTACTAAAAATACAAAAAATCAGCTGGGCATGGTGGCGCGTGCCTGTAATCCCAGCTACTCAGGAGGCTGAGGCAGGAGAATTGCCTGAACCCAGGAGGCCGAGGTTGCGGTGAGCTGAGATCGCGCCATTGCACTCCAGCCTGGGTAACAAGAGCGAAACTCCACCTCAAAAAAAAAAAAAAAAAGAAAAAGGACTTACATACTCTGAGTGAATTATACCAGAACAGGATATGAATGCTAAAAAGACCCCGAGGGATCACTGATTCCAACCATGTTTATTTCACAGATGGGGAGACTGAGGCAAGGATAGGTCAAATGGACAGCTGGCGGTATAACCATGGCACCTGAGGAGGCACCTGGAGGTGGGGACCCCCCTCCTGCCTGTACATCTAGTCCACCAGCAAGTTCTGGGGATACCACCTCTTAAATACCTCTTGAGTTGGAGTCTTTCTCTGTCGCCCAGGCTGGAGTGCAGTGGCACGATCTCAGCTCACTACACCCTCTGCCTCCCGGGTTCAAGGGATTCTTCTGCCTCAGCCTCCAGAGCAGCTGGGACTACAGATGCACGCCACCATGTCTGGCTAATTTTTGTATTTTTAGTAGAGATGGGGTTTCACCGTATTGGCCAGGCTGGCCTTGAACTCCTAACCTCATGATCCGCCTGCCTTGGCCTCCCAAAGTGCTAGGGTTACAGGTGTGAGCCACTGCGCCCTGCCCAGTACACCTCTTTCTATCTCTTCTGCAACCACCCTAGCCTAGGCCCTCGTAATATCTTCCCCGGACAATCACAAACCTCCTAACTGATGCTTCTGCAGCTTCCCCTGCCCCTCTCCAGGTCAGTCTCTACCCTGCAAGTTAGTGGCTTCTCTTTGCTCTTAGAATAAAGAGGGAATCTTCACTTTGGCCTCCAAGGCCCTTCGCTGCCTGGCCCCTGCCGCTGCTTCAGCTGGATATTTGTTACTTTCTCTTTTGCCCTCTGGCTTGTCCTAAGGCCTTGTGTTTAACAGGTTCAACAACTTCTCTAAGGTGCCTCAGAGAGTCAAATGCCAGCCTCTCAATTTCCAGCACATGCTGGCTGGGCTGTTCTGAGGAGCTAACGCTGTTTCCTCCCTCTAGGTGCCTGACTGACGGAACTTCTAGCCCTGGGGAGCTGGTGTGGACAGAGGAGGGGTGAGTGTTCTGGAGGCACAGCCTTATTATTTTCCTGCTGAGGTTGGGTGAAGAGGTCTTCCAGACCCTCTGGCTCTTGATTTTGACATATTTGACTGCTGGGGAGGTGTGAGGCTTGTCTAGGCCACCTGCTTCTGGTGGAGTCAAAAACGGTGGCAGTTCTGGGGGCTCTCCCTGGTTTTCGCTTGTTTTGGGGTAGTGGCTGAAATGCGTATTCATCAAGCCCTGTATTCGACAACAGCTTTGCCTCTATTGCTCATCCATGCCACCATGGCTGGTGAAGGATGGTGCTGGGCCTGGAAGGAGGGTCAAACTAAATGAGTTGTTTTCAGTCTTTTCAGCAGGGAAATCTCCTTTTCCAGTGCACTCCAAAGAATCTCAAGGTCCAAAGCAGCTGAAGGGGTTGGCGTGTAGGTTGGAGTTGGTGGAGGGCTGGCCAATTCCTCAGCCCCCAGCGGCCCCCAGACAATGCAGCTGACCCTTTCTTAGCTTTGCGTGAGACACTTTGGAAACCACTATCCTGGAGCGTGTCAAAGCTTCTTCCCAACTGGGAGGTGCTGTGACCCTGGCAGGGTGAGGGAGGAGAGAGGGAACTCAGCCAATGGAGTTATGTCGATTGGGAAATTGCGAAGTAGCATGCAGATGTCACTGTGGGGTTATTAATAAGGCACAACTGCCGGGGCTGTGATGTTGTCATTCTGGAATCCTCTGGCTTTTGATTTTGGTTTGGTGTGAAGTATCTTTGTACCCCTAGGAGAGTTTTCCATTTCTGTGTGTGTGTGCACGCATGTACATGCACCTACATGTAGGGAGTGGGCACTATGGGGGATGAAGTGGGGCCGAGCCAGGCTGCGGCAGGTAGAATGAATGGTGGGCAGAGCTAGGAGCATGTTGCTGGTGGGGGTAGGGGGTGGCCGTAGCTCAGTTAAAAGGAGTGATTTGGCTCCTTCCTACATGGGCCCCATGGAGATCTCTGGGCAGGAAGCACTGGGAACAAGGAATCCTCTGTCCTTAGCCACAGCACAGCCAGGACAGCGGAGGTGGATTAGGAGTTCCCGGGAGGGGCCTGCCCAGCCTTTCCCTGACATTTGGGCACACATGTGGGGAGACGGGGAGCTTAGAGTATGTGCACATAAGGGAGGCAGGCTAGGTTAGGGGAGGTGAGATCGGCTCAGACATTTATTCCACACATTCCTCAAGCTTCCTAAAGCCTTTCAAGTTGCCAAGCTCAGAGGCAGACAATTCTGTAGGAATCAGAGCCAAGAAAGATGAGACTCTAGGTACTAACCACCATCAGTTTACTGCAGGAGACAGGAAATGGGAGAGATAATACTTTCACAGGCAGCTGGGTATAGTCGGAGCTATTTGGCCTGTGAGTCTAGAGCCCCATGTTCAAGTCCTTGCTCTGCCGTGATGGTCTCATGACGTCCCCTTTCTGAACCCTCGTTTCTCCTTCTGTAGAACGCAGATGAACACATCAGCCCTAGCTACTGCTCTACGCTCTTCTAAGTGTCAATTTGAATAGAGTTTTTTACATCTCTTTGGGCAGCAGAAACCCAGTATTGTAAGCATTTGTAGCAGAGCTTGTCTGGTTCTAGGGCAGTTTACCCAGAATTTTGCCCTCTTCATGGCTCTTAGTTTCCCAGGTGCTTTTGGAGATACCTCTGTAAATTCCCAGGGCTCTGGGAAGCAGGGTCTTAAGACCACTGGGTCAGGGTATTCTTGAGAACATGCTTTGAAAACTGCCCACCGTAACCCAGATGATAGGGGTGATACCACATACATAAGAGTAGTTATAATACTGGCTTCTGCTTGGCCCTGCCCATGGCCAGCACTGACCTTATCTTAGTTAGGATCTATACAATTGGGCATGGCTTTTTTCAGAAACCAGCAACAAAAACCCAACTCAGAGTGGCATTAGGCCGGGCATGGTGGCTCATGCCTGTTATCTCAGCAGTTTGGGAGGCTGAGGCAGGCAGATCATGAGGTCAGGAGATTGAGACCGTCTTGGCTAACACAGTGAAACCCTGTCTCTACTAAAAATACAAAAAATTAGCCAGATATGGTGGCACGTACCCGTAGTCCCAGCTACTTGGGAGGCTGAGGCAGGAGAATTGCTTGAACCCAGGAGGCGGAGTTTATAGTGAGCCAAGATCACACCATTGCACTCCAGCCTGGGTGACAGAGCGAGACTCCGTCTCAAAAAAAAAGAGTGACCTTAAACCAAAAAATGACTTTAATGGATTCTGGGGCAGTTCATGGGACTGAAGAATGAGGAATCAGGTTGACTGTCTCTCTCTGCCATCACTGCTTATCTTTCCCTTTTAAGCTGTCCACTGCTCCAGCTTAGCAATCCAAACAGAAAAAGGAGATTCTTTTTCTTCTAGAGTCTACATGTCAATCTAAGGGAAGGACTCTGAGTGGTTCAATCACTGTTGCTGGGAGGGTGGGAATATTCTGAGTGGCCAGGTGTGGGTCAGGTGCCTACCCATGTAGCTAATGGAGGGGCAGAGCTAGCACCAGACATAAGGGGAGTAGAAGCCAGTTGGCAGACCATGAGAACATGCTGAGATATTAGCAGAACCCTTGGTTGTAACAGCTCGTAGACCTGCAAGGGGCTATAACTCCCCTCTTCAGTTATAGTAATGCAAATACCAACAGTAATAACAATAGCTAATGTGCATTGAATTACTCTTCCTGTGCCAGGCACGTTCTGTTGCTTTATGTGTCTTCTTTCATTTAGCTTTCATGACAGTGTTTTGGGTAGTTCTTATTATTACTATTATTTCCCCCTATTATAGATGAGGAAACTGAGGCCCAGTTAAGGCAACACTTTGAGTAAGTAAGGGAGCTGCGTTTGAAGCCCAAAGGGTCTGGCTTCAGAACCCATGCTCTGACTATTACATCTCCAGCCTCTGTTTGGTAGACCAAGTGGCCATCTTGCCTCTACTTGTATGTACAGAGCTCATGACCTACAGAGGCAGCCCAGGCCCAGGTTGCACTGCTTTGCCTGTTGGAAAGGGCTTCCCTATGCAATGCACACATCTACCTCCATACAAATCCATCCAGCCAGCATATGGCTCTGTGTTAGGTGTTTCAGGAGATGTCAAGACAAATCATCCATGAACCTGCCTGAATGGTCACCATCACAATAAGTCATATTACTAACATTGTGCCAGGCTCCATGTTGAAATCTTTATGTGTATTATCTCATTTAATTGCAACAACAGGCCACACACGGTGGCTTACGTCTGTAATCCCAGCACTTTGGGAGGCCGAGGTGGGTGGATCAATAGATGTCAGGAGTTTGAGACCAGCATGACCAACGTGGTGAAACCTGTCTCTACTAAAAATACAAAAATTAGCCAGGCGTGGTGGTGCACGCCTGTAAACCCGGCCACTCAGGAGGCTGAGACAGGAGAATCACTTGAACTTGGGAGATGGAGGTTGCAGTGAGCGGATATTGTATGACTGCACTCCAGCCTGGGCAACAGAACAAGACTGTCTCAAAAATATGATAATAATTGTAACAATAACTCTGGAGAGTAGGTTCTGTTATTGTCCCCATTTTCCAGGGGGAACTGAGGCTCAGAGGAAATAAGTGACTTACCCAGGGTCCCATGACTAAGAAACTGCAAAGCTGGTATTTGAGTTCAGGTCTGCCTAGCTCCAGAGCCTGTACCAGGACCCACTGCCACCAGCTGTGTCCCCTAGAGGGGGAATACATGTATACAGATGTGACCGAGACACAGTCAGCATACAAATTGCCATTAAGAGGGACAGGAGAAATGCAACTGGGGTTCAGAGGAGAGAGATCAGGGAAAGTGGGAGAAGGGGACGTTGGATCTGATCTGGGCTGAAGGGTAATAGGATTTGGACACTTGGTTCAGGGAGGGGTCTCCAGGAAAGTTTGGAGAGAGAAGCAGGGATAGCGTTTGGGAGAACCAAAGAGCTGAGGTAGGGGTGAGGATGAGGAGTGGTTGTGGCCAGCTGTGCTTTCAGGCCCCAGACAAGGTGCCTCCTCCTTCCAGACTGTTCTCTTCAGAGATGTGAAGAGGTTTGATCTTCTCTAGGACAGCTCAACACAGGTGCCCAGTTCTTTCCTTTCCTCCCGATGTGAGGTGGGCAGGCCCCATCTGGAGGGTAGACAAGGGCACCTGGGCACCAACAACTGTCAGTGCTTCATTCCCCTCTTCCTGGTGGTGAATGGAGAGAAGGGAAGAATGGTCCATTCCCCAAGGATCAGCACTTTCTCCAGACAGCACAGAGCTCCAGGCACCAGAATGGCCTCTAGCAGCCTTGGTGAGAGAGAGGGCTCTCCAGGTCCTCCCTGGACAGCAGGTTGAAGCACATGCCTCTCACCCATGGAGGGGCTCCTTCCTCCTGTGCCGTCTCTTAGCTAAACTCATCTGTTTGTTGGAAGGTGGATAATAGCCCCAGATGCCTGGGCTCTGTCCCTAAAGTGCCTTTGGATTTTTCTCCAATCAGCACAGGTGGGAAATCGGGGGAAAGAGTATGATGTACTGCTAGGAGCTCTCTCGGTTTCCAAGGATAGAAGAATAGCAGTTATTTTTGTTGAGCTGGACTCACAGTGAGTCAGGGGTTTTATCATTCCATTTTGCAGATGAGAAAGTTGAGGTTCAGAGAAGGAAAGTGATGCAAATGTAGTTGTCACATGAAATATGAATGGCTGTGTCACTGACTCCTGAAGGAGGGACATAGCGTGGAGACTCAACATGGAAAACAGCCCCTTCTGTCCCCTGCTCTTGATCATCAATTCCTCCTCCTGTGGCAGCGGCTCTGAAATGCTGACTCTGGATACCCTGGCTGCTCTCCAGCCTCTCCCCTATGTGGTAACAGATCATTCCTCCTGGCTTGCTGCTTGCCTGAGAGCCAGAGGGGTGTCTCTGGGGGACCCAGGCCTCAGGAATGTTGCCCACATAAGGTCCAGACATCCAGTATTTCTTCTGTGACTCTTATGGTCTCTGGAGTTCCTGGGTTTCTCCAGTCCTTCTTGAAAGGATTCCAGCATTTCTGTAAGGGAAAAAGAGGCAGAGAAGGGCAGAGAAATTCTTCTTTAGGGTCCTTCAACCCCATGGCCCTTATCACCTGGCTCACACTAGAACTAGAATCAAAGTCTACAAAGGGATTTTCAGTGTATCATCTTATCTGATTTTCCTTATAATCCTGAGAGGTAAGGCAGGGAGGGCATAATTATCCCCATTTTGTGGGTAGGTTAACTGAGGCTTGGAGAAGGTAAGTGACTTCTCCAGGGTTACACAGATGATACTGGCGGAGCAGGGCTAGAAGATAGAAGCCAGTGTTCAGGAAACCTGACATTTATTCTCAGTGCCCAGTGCTGACAGCTACTGGGAGAGCCTCTGGCTGGCCTCTTAGTCCCTCTCCACCTCCAGGACCTCTCTCTGGTTCAGCCCAGTGTGGGTGGTTCCTGTTCTGAGTTCAGACCTTCCCAGGCTTCCTAAGGCCTCCAGAGTAAAGCCTCACTCACCAGTTCTGTATCTGAGCATTCCCTAAATCCAGCCCTAACGAATTGCCCTTGCCAATCTCAGCTAACATAACAGGCTAGACTTTTCCTTCTGACAAGGTGGGCAAGATTAGCCATTTGTTAGGGGGCATCCCTCTGGGCTATTGGAGGAATGGGTTTCAGCCTGCTTGCTGCTCAGGGAGTAGATAGGGAAACTGAGGCAGGGGTCAGCATAGTCGCTGCCTTCAGTACAGCTTAGAGAGGCAAGGCTAGGAAAAGGCTTGAACTGGGCTGATACGATGGGCCTTTCCCCAGGAAAATCTACTGCTTTGTTTCATTAAATGAAAAACAGAGTGTACTGAGTGCCTACTTCTATTTCAGAAAAATCATTCCAAGGGGTACCCTAGGCTTTCCCAGAAAAGTAGCATCTGGGCCAAACCAGAACCAGAGACCCAGGTTCCTAAGGAACATTGGAGATTACAGCTCAGCACTTAACAGCAAGAACAACTGGAATTCTGGAATTAGTGATGATGATTGCACAACTCTGTATGTAAATATACTCAAGAGGACTGAATTGTATGCTGTAAAGTGGTATATTCTATGGCAAATAAATTATATCTCAATTTTTTAAAAAAAGAATACCTGAGATCATATTAGAGCATGCCCTGCACATGTCGGTGCTTAATAGATATTTGTTGAATGAATGCATTAATGGAGGTAACATTTATTTATTTATTTTACTTAAAAACTTTGTTTTGATGTAATAACATCTTTTTTTTTTTTTTTTTTTTGAGACAGAGTTTTGCTTTTGTGCAATGGTGCGATCTTGGCTCACCACAGCCTCCACCTCTCAGGTTCAAGCAATTCTCCTTCCTCAGCCTACCGAGTAGCTGGGATTATAGGCATGCACCACCACACCTGGCTAATTTTGTATTTCAGTAAGGATGGGGTTTCTCCATCATGGTCAGACTGGTCTCAAACTCTCGACCTCAGGTGATCTGCCCGCCTCAGCCTCCCAAAGTTCTGGGATTATAGGCGTGAGCCACCACGCCTGGCAAGAACATCTTAAAAAGCACATTTATTTGATCCTCACAGCAGCTGTGTGTGGAGGAGGCAGGGCAAGAATAATGATCCCCATTGAACAGATAAAGAAACAGAGGCCTGGAAAGATTAAATGACTCATCCAGGGCAATTGATTAGAGTTTCAGAGGGTTGAAATAAGTTTTTCTGCTATCTCCTCCAGCCCTTGATTCATTAAGCAAACCTTAACCAAGCACTTCTTCTATAATTGAGCTGTCCCTGAGGATGCTGAGAAACTGTTAACAATGTGACAAGACCTCTCTCATTCCTCGTAGTCGAGAGGGAGACTCAGAAGAAGAATCAAGCACGGACAACATGGTGTGATTAGGGTTGAGCAGAGGCAGGCTCAGAGGCTGCAGTGCCCGAAGGGGCCCTGACCAGCTCTGGGGAGAGCAAGGTGACTGCCCAGGAGGCTGACAGCTGATTGGACCAGGGAGGATCAGAAGCATGGCCAAAAGAAAGGGCAAGGTATGGCTGGGTACGGTGGCTCACACCTGTAATCCCAGCATTTTGAGAGGCCGAGGTGGGCAGATTGCTTGAGGTTAGGAGTTTGAGAACAGCCTGGCCAACATGTGAAACCCCATCTCCACTAAAAATACAAAAATCAGCCGGGCATGGTGGTACGCGCCTGTAATCCCAGCTACTGGGGAGGCTGAGGCAGGAGAATTGCTTGAACCTGGGAGGGTTGTAGTGAGTCGAGATTGAGCCACTGCAATCCAGTCTGGATGACAGAGCAAGACTCCATCTCAATAATAATAATAATAATAATAATAAAGGGCAAGGTGGGCAGGGCAGGGTGTCTTTATGCCAGTCCAAGATGCCCTGGAATCCTGTGATGAGATTAGGGCTGGCTTTGATTCAGAAGAGCAGGAGGAGTCACTGATGAATTTTAAGCAGGGGAGGAACGATGATAGATTGCCCACTGCCCTCCATCCAGGGCAAGCCCATCTCAGCCCATTCTTCAATACCGCTCTCCCTGCCCACCCTCTGAACCCTCTGCGCTTGTCACGTGGTAAGCCTGATAGAGGTGAACTTAAGCCCAGGTGCCCTCTCTCTCAGAGCAAGCTAGTCCTTGCTTCATCACTCCAAGTGGCCCTCCTCAGTTTGAGTCAGCCCCTGACATTGCTGTTCTGGCCTTCAACTGATCACAGCTAGAAACTGTCAGTAACATTATTACTAAGTGCTAATAACCATTAAAACAGATGACCATTCATCAAGCCCCTACTCTAAGCCAGGCATGGTTATAAGTGATTCATTTCTGTATGACTTAAAGTCATTTAATCCTTATCCTAAGAAATAGGTCATAGTATAATCCCTAGTTGGCAGATCAGAAAACGGAGGCACAGAAAGGTGTCATAATTTGCTTAAGTGTTGCTGAAGCTGGGATTCAAAACCAGAGGCTGTGCTGAGTCTTACCCACTGGACTATAGAGTACAGAGGAGGAAAAGGGCAGCCAGTCCAGCTGGAGACTGAGTGAGCAAAGAGGGACTGGCCCCATGAACTTGGCAAGCCACAGAAGCACACACAGGCCTTGAAGTCCATTCATTCAGCATGAAGGGGGCAATCTGCCTTTTGCCTTTGAACCCAGGATTTCTGAAGCTCTAGGCCAACGGTGTCCCTGCCTGTTTGATGTAGCCTGGCTGGAGCCTGAGTCTGGACAGCCAGATTCATATTTTCTCTCTCATCTGTTTCTTGTTCTCCTACTCACCAGCCCAGTGCTTGGGCCTAGAAATGGATTCTGCCTCCAGCTGCTCCTCCACTGGGTCCAGATTTAGTCAGCAAATTTTTATTGAGCTCCTACCATAATCCAGACACTGTCCTGTGTATTGAGACAGGCAAACATGGCAGGTAAACACATGCTATGGTCTGGATGTTTGTGTCCCCTGTAATTTATTTGCTGAAATCCTAACCGCCAAGGTAATAACATTAGGAGGTGGGGCCTTTGGGAGGTGATGAGGTCATAAGGGCTCCACCTTCATGAATGGAAGAACGCCCCTGTAAAAGAGATCCCAGAGCCTTTTGTAGTTCCTGAGCGTGATGATTGGGTGTTCACACACATGTGTGAGATGTGCCAACTTTGAACCTTGTTACAGTGTCAACGTATTACCTGTCTGACAGGAAAAAAACGAGAGAGATCTCAGAGAGCCAGCTTTCCCTTCTACCATATGATGACAAGCTAGAAGGCGCCATTGCTGAAGCAGAAATCAGCCCTCAGTAGACACTGAATCTGCTGGCATCCTGATCTTTGACTTCTGGCCTCCAGAAGTGTGAGAAACACATTTTATTGTTTATGAGCCACCCAGTTGATGGTGTTTTTTTATAGCAGCCTGAAAGCAGAACTTCATACCATTCTCTGGCATTTCCCAAGGGGTAGTGACAAAGATGTCTCTTGGTTCCTCCATGGGATGCATGATTTTGAATTTGGAAAAATACCTCTATTGGGGAAGGTAGCATGTGCTGGGAGCCCTGGGCTGGGGGTCAGGCTTGGGCTGTGATCCTGCCTCTGCTATGGCCTTGCTGGGTGACCTTAGGCTGGTCCTTGACTCTCTTGGGTTCTCTTCTTCCCCATTTACCAAAGGAGAGGATTGGTTGGGATATGAGAACAGTCCCTGGCATTTGTGGGGCATTTGCCTGGCCTGTGTCTCATGTGCTCACAGGAGCCCAGGCTGATTCCAAGGTCCCTTCCTGCCTAGCAGTTGGCTCCTGGGTCTCACATGCCCTGGAAGTGACCTCTGGGATGGGTAGCTCATCAGCTCCCCCATACTTCAGCCTAAGGAGTCTCCTGCTGGCTTCTCAGAGCTGACAAAACAGGTTCCAGCAAGGCAGCCCCTGACACAGGAGCCAGACCTGTCCAGCAGGGACCCCACACACTGGTGGGTGTAACCTCTGATGCTTTCCTTTGGGCAGGAAGTGGGGAGGGCTGGAGTGCAGGTGGAGTGACAGCAGACTTTCAAGGCCCCTGAAAACTATGCAGTTAACCTAGTCCTGCCTCAGGAAGTGTAGTGAAACCAAAGCCCTAGAAGGGCCTCTTTCCCCAAGACTTTGCTGAGTGCCACCAAACTATGCTGGGACCCAGATCTACTGACCCCTCCCTGCACAAGTGCATTGTGTGCTCAGCTGTTCCTGGGCCTTGCTCGCGGAGTTGGGGAGGGCAAAGGATAGAGCGTGTTTGCACCCGGCCAGGTTTTTTTTTTTTTTTCCCCAACAATAATTGTAAAATTTTATTTTCTAGTAAATTGGGACATACACATAGACTGTGACCCAGCAAGTCTACTCATAAGTCAACATAAATAATACTAGTTATAGCAAACAACACTCAAACCTCAGTGTCTTACTGCAACGAAGTTTTATTTCTTGTTCATATCATATGCTGATGTGAGTCAATGTGGCAGGAGTTCTATTCCACATGATTACTCAATCTAGTGGTTCTTCTAGTGGCCACATTTTATCCTGGTGCTTTGGTTGGGGGGTAGAAGTGTCTCCATGTCCTTTGTCATGTTTCCCTGCCTCCTGTCATGTTTCTCAGATAAGCTTCTGGGTCTCTTGCCCAACTGACGCAGACAGCTGGTAGGTTGAGTGCCCAGAGGAGAGGGCGATGCAGAGGGCAGGCCTTTGTGCCTAATGGGGACAGGAGGCCTGGTAAGTCCTGCTGTGCGCCATTCCTGGTGGTGGAGCTGCTCAGTGGTGAGCGCCCATCCTCTCTTCAGGCAGTGGCCATGTGGCCTCAGCTAGCAGACCTGGAAGAGCCTCTCTGTGTCCTTCCTGACCACTGGTTCTTGGTGTCCACAGCCTCACCCACACCGCTGCAGCTCTGGGCTCTGTGACTCGGTTCTGGCACAGAGACTGGTTTGGCAGGTTTGACTACACCCATGAGCAGTGTGAGGGCTGGGAGCTGGGGTGGGGTAGGTCTGAGGAGGCAGTGCTGCCCTCTCCTTACCTCCATGCCCCCAAATCCC
Source organism: Sapajus apella (assembly GCF_009761245.1). Lineage (NCBI taxonomy): Eukaryota > Metazoa > Chordata > Mammalia > Primates > Cebidae > Sapajus > Sapajus apella. The sequence goes on along the minus strand of NW_022436973.1, from coordinate 7,211,899 downwards.
AGCCTCACTTCTGCTGCCTTTTCATCTTTCTCAAGGGAGGCTTCCTGGGAAGCTGGAAGGCAGAAGCCATGCAGACTCCTAGTCCTGATTCCACTGCTTACTTGGTATGTGGCCCTTGGCCAGCCCCTTTCCCTTCTTGGACCTCAGTTTCAGCACCTGTACAATGGGGTTTGGGCTCAGCGATCCTCAGACAGCCACGCTGTATGATTCTAGTTAGGGCTTTGCCATTTTCTCTCCATCCCTAAATAAATGATAGAGCACTGACTGCTGTAGGTCCTGACTGGGTAAAATGAGTGACTGGACCCCTGCTTGCTTCCTGGGGATGTTGATAGGATCAGCCAACATCCTAGCAAGGATCCAGTCTTGATGGGAAAGTTTTCTTTCTACACTCTTGCCTGCCCTTATCTGGCTCAAGCAGAAGGAGAGAGGATACCTACAGAAGGGGCTTTCTCTAGGTCCCCTCCCACGCTCCACTTACCCTGAGACCGTAATTGACTGAGAACCAGGCTTTCTGAGAACCATGATCGGGGGAGGGGCAGAGGTAGAGAACAAGAACAGAGGAAAGGCCCTTGTACTTGCTGCCTCCCGTTCCTCCTGACCTTCAGATCAGCCCAGGGTCTAGTTCAGGTCAGCTCACTACAACCTCTGCCTCCCAGGTTCAAGCGATTCTCCTGCCTCAGCTTTCCAAGTAGCTGGAATTACAGGCATCCACCACTATGCCTGGCTAATTTTTGTATTTTTAGTAAAGATGGGGTTTCACCATGTTGGCCAGGCTGGTCTTGAACGCCTGACCTCAGGTGATCCATCTGCCTTAACCTCCCAAAGTGCTGGGATTGCAGGAGTGAGCCACTGCCCTGGGCATAAAATTTAAGTTCTGACAATGTATAGATCAGAAGAAGGAATGGGAGTTAGATGAAGAGGACATTCCCAGCCTGAGATGGGGCATAGAGAGAGAAGGAAAAGGGAATTAACATTCATTGAACACCTATGTGCCAGTGCTATGCCAATTACTTTGTGTACATTACATATGAAAGAAGGAAAAGGGAATTAACATTCATTGAGCACCTATATGCCAGTTCAATGTGAATTACTTTGTGTACATTACGTACACCACCTGTATTCTCAAGTCTCCTTTCCAAGTGGCAGCCAGAGTGAACCTTGCAAAACACAAATCTGACCATGTCACTCAGTGCCTTTCTTCTGCCCTTAGAATAAAGTCTAAACTTCTTACCATGGCATACAGAGCCCTGAGTGAGCTGGTCCCTGCCTCCCTGTTCCAGCCATCTGTCTCTCCATTGGTCATTTACGTCAGCCACAGGAGTCTTCTCTCTATACATTTAGCAAATTCATTCCAGCCTCAAGACCTTTACACATGCTTAGGTTCCCTCTTCTTAGAATTCTTTTCCTGGCTCTTTGCTGCCTTGGCTCCTTCTTATCCTTTATGTCTCTATTTAAGTTAGTCCTCCCACTCCTTGCACTGCTTTCTGCCACCACCTCTTGATTCCTCCATAATGCTTATCACAATTTGTATTTTTAGTAGAGACGGCGTTTCACTGTGTTAGCCAGGATGGTCTCAATCTCCGGACCTCGTGATCTTCTCTCCTCGGCTTCCCAAAGTGCTAGTATTACAGGTGTGAGCCACTGCACCCAGCCCTGTCTTTTTCTTTTAATGTCATGTTCATTCTTGATTCCACATGGCATGGCACACAGCGTATTCAATAAGTATTTGTTGGATGAACGAATGAGTGACTTGTAAGGAAATGAGAGAGTGCTGCTTGAGTGCCTGGCATAGGGTATGGCTCTTAGGTGTTCAATAAATGGCAGCTTTTAGTGAGAACTGACATGGCAGACATAATAAATACCCACTGGTATATTGCATACATGGCAGTAGGGGATGCATTGGGCAGTTAATGTTGGAAAGTGATGAGCTCGTGCCAGATCTTGCTAGTCCCTGATGCTCGGCCAAAGAGTTTAGACTTCCTGAAAGACAGTAGCTGGAAGTCATTGCTGGGCCATTAATGTAACTATAAAGCCCTGCTTCTGAGGTGTGAGCTCAGCCACTTTTCGTACTCAAGGGGCTGTGCTGTATAGCGGTGGGGGTGCAGGGTTGGGGACAAACCCAGAGAGAGACAGGCTGGGAAACTTCCTGGCCTTTACTCTGTTTCTAGGGAGCGTAGGATAGGGGTGGCCTAAGAGTCAGATGCTTGGATTTCTATTTGCTCCCCTTCCCTTATCAACCGTGTGACTTCTGCCAGGCTCATCCGCATCTCTGTGTTTCTTCATCTGTAAACAGGCTGCTGTTCGTACCTGCCTCATAGTTTTCTTGCAGAGGATCAATGAGGTAGAATCTGAAAAGGGTTTAGGAGAGAGCCTGGCACGTACTGAGCACTCAGTAAAGGTGAGCTATTAACTTCCATTCAACGGTAGGGGATTCAGAAAGGTAAAGTGAACAACAAATGCACAGAAAAGAGCATAGCAGCATAAAACAGGAGGGTGCTCTGGAGTGGCAGGAGTTTCCTGTGTGTATTGGGGATGGCAAGGAGGCAAGTGGAGCAGCCAGTGGGTCTAGCTCCCGCAGCCCGTGTGTATATTGGGCCAGGAGCTGGCACTTTATCTGGAGAGCAATGAAGATACTGCAGGGTATTAGGTTGGGAATGATGTGATCCGATTTCTGGCAGTGGGAGGATGAATTGGAAGGGTAAGGCTAGAGACCAGGAGACAGATGGCAGACTGTTGATGTGACCTGGGGAGAAGTGATGGGCTTCATCTCAGGCTCGTGGAAATGTAGAAGAACAGATCACAGAGTGAGTAGAGACCAAGAATGGATGGAGTGTGGGGCCTGATGGGTGTGGGGGAAGGGAGGGGGAAGAAAGGAACTCATCTTGGATGACTGCAGGCTTTCTCGATGGGGTGGCTGATGAGATTATAAAGCTGAAAAGTACGGACAGTGCATGTGGGTTTTGATGCCTGTAGTTTGACTTTTCTGGGAATTCAGTAGCTCCCTGAGAAAACTCTTTTATCTGACTCTCAGTGTAGAAAATCTTTCTAAAATCTCTGAATGATGACTCCTCCATTAGGGATGAGGAGGGCCCCCTGTGGGGACACTGTACATACCTCCTAAGGAGGGGTGGCTGCTCGGCCCCCTTTGGTGGTGACAAAGCTGGGGATTTTATTTGGAAGCTGTATTTCAGAGTCTATCAGTTTTCTTGTGATTTTCTTCAAAGCATGTACAAAAAGGCAGTTCCAGTTAGTGGAGCGTTTTGTGTATGTATTCCTTGGCTCTGGACCAAGGCTAGGCAACTTTTCAAGAGTGGTGAAAGGTGAGCTCTTGCTTGCTCCCTCTTCCCATTCTTTTCTTTTTTTTTTTTTAAGATGGTGTTTCACCATGATGGCCAGGCTGGTCTTGAATTCTCGACCTCAGGTGATCCACCCACCTTGGCCTCCCAAAGTGCTAGGATTACAGGCGTGAGCCACCGCGCCTGGCCTCCCATTATTTTCTTGTTGGATGTGGATGGGAAGCTCACACTCCAGAGAAACTTAGGTTTTAGATTATCCAGTCTAATTTTCCTTATGGATGGGAACAAGAGAAGGTGCATGAAACTTACTCATCATTGTGAATAATGCCACAGCTGGGCTTGGCCCAGGCACCTCACTGGCAGCTACAGGCTTTCCCATGGCATGCAGCTGGCACTGCCCCTGTAGAGGAGGATGGGGTGATGAACTGTTGAGCATCAGCGCAGCCCCTGGCCCATCTCAGAGGCACACACCTAGTGGCAGCGGGAGGACCCTCGCCGACTGGAGAGGACTCAGCTATCGTCCTGAGCCTCCAACAGTGAGGCTCATCCTTACTCTGCCTGCCATCTGAGATGAGCTCAGGGATATGACTGAAGTTTCAGGACTAAAACCAAAGGGATTGCGTTGGTACCTCCCCTTATCAGAAAGGGAGAGGACAGCCCTCTCTGGGTTGGGTGGAATACAGTCTGCATCCCCACCCCAGCTGATTGCAGTGATGAGGAGATGCCTTTGAGTTGCCAGGGGAACCAAAGTTTCTGCCTTATTCTGAGGCCCTGATTGGCTCCTGCTGGAGTTGGAGTTTTGGTGAATGGAAGGGCATCTCTTCTGCCTACAACTTCCCTGAGGTGAGAGATGAGCAAGGCTGGAGTCCCCATGGATGCACTGTGTAGGTGTCTCTGTCCCACCTCCTCAGCTCGGGGTGCCGGACCTCCTTGTTCATCCATCTTTCACTAATCCCAGGCAGCATCTGCTCCAGGCCTTTCATCCTCCTAGGTCCAGGAAAACTAGTCTAAGAATCAGGAAACCTATATACCGATCCTGACATACCCAGACTTACTCTTGGCCTTGGGCAGATCTCTTCTCCCTGGGCCTTGGTTTCCCTACCCTATAAAAATGAAGGCACTGGGCTAAACTCTGGTCCTTTGAGCTCTGACTTCCCTGACCACACAGCCCAGATGCCCTCCTCTCTGACCTTCCATAGCCCTCCTCATGCCTCTTGCATGCCTCTGACTGGATTCTCTTTCTTGTAGATTCCCTTGTAAGATGCAGGTCAGAATAGGGGGTTGCAACCAGCTTTGAGCATTGTTTTGGTTTTCTCCAGGAAAATTGTGCTCCCTGAAGCCTGTCCTAGAAGCCCCACATCCTGCAACCCCTCTTGTCCTCATCTGTCTCACCTGGACCAAGACACAGGATCAGAAGCCAGGAGGAACGAATGATGGGTGCTCGTGTCTGCTGCAGGGTGGGGCTGGGCAGCTAGAAGAGTCCTGGAGCTCAGCAGTCCTGGGTTCCAGGCCTGACTTGTCTACCTGCTGGCTAGGTAACCTGGGAGGGTCGCTCAGTTGCCCCATCTATCACACAGGAATAATAATGCCACTTCATGGGGCTTGTTGCCAAGATGACATGTCTGCCATATAGGAGATAGCAATTCCCTTCCCTGCTCTCTCTTCTAAACAAGGCAAGGAGATGATGGGAAAGGCAGGGAGATGGGGATGAGGAAGGACCCTCGGCTGCAGGACCTGAGGTGCCCCAGGCCAGGCCTTAGATACTGCTCACTCCTGGCAGTGCCAAAAAGCAGGGAGAAAAAAGTATTGCCTTGGGCGGATGGGGGAGGCTGTGTGTCAGAGCTAATGTTTGAATAACACTTTTAAGATCCTCCAGGGAGCTCAAATGAGGATTTTTCAGATGAGTTGAAAATGGAGCAAAGTAATGAGACTGAGGTCACTGGCAGGAAAGGGAGCAGCTTAATTGGTACTGGCCCTGCCTTGGCCCAGCGATACTCATTACCACAGGCTCCCCAGGAGGATGACCCGTGCATTTGGACTGTAAGCAATGTCAGTTTCTTAGCATGGGGGGTGATGGGGTTGCATCCGGTAGTGACTCAGCTCCTCTTCTTGTCGACTCACCAGATTGAGGGTCAGAGGGGGCTTCTTAGGTTGTCAGCCTTCAGAGCCTGGTTTAGTTTTTAGCTTTGTGACCTAGCCTCCCTCCACCTCTGGGCTCTGGAGGCAGCAGCCTAGACCTGGCTACTGTCTGTCACAGGTGTGGTGGGATTCAGGGATGGGACGTTGAAGTCAGACATGAGTTGCTGGGGGACCTTCCCTCCTTTGCTGAGGTTTGCCTGGGGTCCTGGATGAGGTGAGTGGAGAGAGGGAGGAAGGGGAGTTCTCAGAAGAAAAAAGGCTGATGGGTGTGTTGGGAGGGTGGATTTGTGCCAACGAGGATGTGACTCTCAGGGCAAGCTTGTGTAGCTTACATGGAAGAGGCACAGAATCTAAGGGACTTGTCTCAAAGAGGCTGAGGGATGAGCCTGGGAAGCCAGCATGGGTGGGGGTGAGGAGTGGGTCCTGGGGATGTTTGGAGTCCCTGTGGAAACACAGGTGGTAGAATTGGTGAATGGTATGGATCAAGAGAGTCCTATCCTGAAGATACTAGGAAATTCTGACTGGGCTATTGTACGTGAGGCTGCTTTTGTTTTGCTTGGGCTGGACTGGGGGTGAATGGCCGCAGGTAGGTGTGTTACCGCTTCTCCTGGGAGCCTGGTTTGCATTGTAAATACTGCTTCTGGGGCCACTGGTCACGGTGGGGGCACTTTTTCAGGCGCCTTCCTGAGGAATGTGTGAGGCTCGATTATTAGATCATTCTTGGCACCTGGTTTGCCATTATGAGTGCCATTTGGGGGGATAAGGGGAAGTGTTGGGTGACTATTGGGTCCCAGGCCACCCTGACCCCAGGCTCACTGCGTCTGAAGTGCTCCCTCTCCTTGGTCTCTGGGACAGCACACCCTGCCCTTTGGCTGTCCCACTCCCTCTCTGGCCTGCCCTCATTTGCCTGTTCCTGCTCCTCAACTGCTCAGCGTGTGACTTCCTCAGGGCTGCATTGCAGTTATTATTGTCATGTTTAAAATAATACTGGTTTTTAATTTTAAAAGTTCGATTTGTTTATTTATTTTTTAAAAAACAATGAGATCTCACTATGTTGGCCAGGCTGGAGTGCAATAGCAACTCACAGGTGTGATCACAGCCTCAAACTCTTGGACTCAAGGGATCCTCCCACTTCAACCTCCAGAGTAGCTGGGATTACAGGAGTGTGCCACTGCACCGGGCATTTATTTATTTATTTTGAATTGGAATCACACTCTGTCACTCAGGCTGAGTGCAGTGGCTCGATCTCAGCTCACTGCAACCACCACCTGCCAGGTTCAAGTTATTCTCATGACTCAGCCTCCCAAGTAGCTGAGATTACAGGCACCCACCACCACGCCCAGTTAATTTTTCTGTTTTTAGTAGGAATGGGGTTTCTCCATGTTGACCAGGCTGATTTCAAACTCCTGACCTCAAGTAATCTGCCTTCCTCAGCCTCCCAAAGTGCTGGTATTATAGGCATGAGCTACTGTGCCTGGCAGTTATTATTATTTTTTTAAATTAAAGCCATAATAGCATAGTACCAAGATTTGGGAAAACAGGAAGCAGAAAAAAATTACTCCTGAATATGGCTGGGAGTTTGGTGTGTTTCCTTTCACCAGTTTTCCTTTGCTCTTTCTTTCATACCCCTAATTTCTACTGCATCATCAGTACTGTCCTGCGTTTTTGTCTTAACGATGTATTGGAAGCCGCCTTCTGTGTTGTTACCAAGGATTCTATTAAACACATGATCGACTCATCCCTCTTCCTGCTGATGGATATTCAGGCTGTTTCCAGTTTTTGCTGTTATGAATAACAGTGCAATGAACATTGCATAAAATGCTCTTCCTGTATTTCAGATTATGATGTCTCTTGGGGTGAGGACCCCGGAAGGGACTTCTGGGTAAAAGGCTGTGGCTGCCTTAATAGGTTCTCGGTAAACTTGCCAAACTGCTCTGCCAACCTTTAACCCCCAGCATCCAGGGTGGATGGGCAGGAGCTGTTTTTTATTTCTCTCTCTCTCTTTTTTTTAAAATTTCTCTCTCTCTCTCTTTTTTGAGATGAAGTTTTGCTTTTGTTGCCCAGGCTGGAGTGCAATGGCGCGATCTTGACTCACTGCAACCCCTGCCTCTCGGGTTCAAGTGATTCTCCTGCCTCACCCTCCTGAGTAGCTGCGATTACAGGCATATGCCAACATACCTGGCTAATTTTTGTATTTTTAGAAGATAGTTTACCATGTTGGCCAGGCTGGTCTTGAGCCCCTGATCTCAGGTGATCCACCCACCTCGGCCTCTCAGAGTGCTGAGATTACAGGCATGAGCCACTGCACCCAGCCTTTTTAAAATTTCTCTTAGATCCGAAGAGCCCGTTCCTTGTGTGTAGGGACTGCTCCCAACCGTCCTCTGTCCATCCATTCATTCCCTCTAAGGCAGGAGGCAGAATAGGGCTATGGAGTGGGCTGCCTGCGTTCAAACCAGCCTCCCCTCTTAACCACCTTGAGCCCACTTCCTCAGCTGTAAAGTGAGCATCATGACAGGGAGCCACCTCACAGGTTCCCTGTGAGGCTTTCTATGCATGAAAGCATGGAAGACAATCAATATACAGTGAGCCATGATGACAATGGTCAGGCCCAGAGAGAGGAAGGGGCTGGTCTCTTACTACCTGGTGACACAGGGGCAGAGCCGAGGCCAGAACCAGGCTTCCTGCCTCCAGCACTCTCTTTCCCTGATGTCAGGCTACTGCTGGGGATGGTGTGGTTTATGGGGTAGGTGGCCCTCTGTTTGAGAATATGTAGGAGGGGTGGAGTTCCTGGATGGAGCTATAAGGTACGGTTTTTCCCTTGCCTCCCAGAGCCATCACCTTCTTTCTGGGGTTCTTTCCCCCACAAAGTTATCTCTCTAGGATAGAGCTTGGGGCCCCAGCTCAGGCTTCTTCCCCAGAGGTATATCCAGGGAATATCTGGCTCCACGGAGTCTCCCTGGCTAGCCCTTGAGGAGGGAGTTTGGGCCTGGAGGGAAAGGTGAATTCTGAGGACCCCTCCCTAGGTGGCTGTGTCAGTTTTCTAATGCTGCCCTAACAAATTGCCACATACTTAACACAAATGGGTGACCTTAGACTTCTAGAGGTCAAATCTGAAGATGGACCTTATGGGGCTGAAGTCAGGGTGTTCCTTAACCACCTTGAGCCCACTTCCTCAGCTGTAAAGTGAGCATCATGACAGGGAGCCACCTCACAGGTTCCCTGTGAGGCTTTCTATGCATGAAAGCATGGAAGACAATCAATATACAGTGAGCCATGATGACAATGGTCAGGCCCAGAGAGAGGAAGGGGCTGGTCTCTTACTACCTGGTGACACAGGGGCAGAGCCGAGGCCAGAACCAGGCTTCCTGTCTCCAGCACTCTCCAGCTGCTAAGGGAGCACCCTCACCTGGCCTTTTATAGCTCTGCAGGCTGCCCACATGCCTTGGTTCATGGCCCCTTCTAGTCGCTGCGTCCCTCCCACCTCTGCCACCATCATCATGTCTCCTCTGACTCTGACTCCCCCAATTTCTCCTTTGACTTACAAGAACCCCTGTGGTTACATGGAGCCCATTCAGATAATCTAGAACCATTCTCCATCTCAGAACTCTTCACCTGCTTACCTGTGCAAGGTCCCTTTCGCTATGTGAGGTGACATACACCCGATTCTGGGGATGAGAACGCGGATATCTTTGTGGGAAGCATTAGTATACCTACCACAGCGGCCAGTACCAAAGATCTCTCTGGATTACTGGACCTCCAGGTCCTGCTGGAATTGTACCACTAGGCTCCAAGATGGAGGGAGGGCTTGGGAGTCCAGGCCTGATGTGCTGTGGCTTGGGAGTGGGATGCGAGATTCTCCATGATGGGGGGCCCAGAAGGGAGGCAGTGCACCTGTAATAGTGTGATAAACGTGTTCAGTGAGGCAGACACTGGGAAATGTCACCCCTGGCCTTCAGGGGTAGGCCTGGTAGGTGTGGGACCTGCTGTGAGGCACTGCCCACAGAAAGCCAAGCACCCGCTCCACATACCACCATCACTGCTGTGTGTGTACTTGTGTAAACGTGCTTGTGTGTGTGTGCACTCATCTGTGTCTCTGCATGAATACTCTTGGGAGGGCCAAGGAACCACTCTTGAAAAAGGTCCTTTCTGCTCTTATTAAAGAAAAATAATTATACAAGTGACTAATTTTATCCCTAATCCCATAATTACTTTATTATGTAGCTGGCGAGAGGGCCTGAGCTGTGCCTTCCGCGCCACTCTGGCTGCTGGCCCAGTTGGCCTGGTCCACCAGCACAGAGCCCCACCTTGCTTCTGGCCTGGGACTGCCATGAGGGCAAGGTGACTCCAGTTCCATTCTGGCTGAGGTCCAGCTACCCTTTGGTATTTGGGGTCTGAAAGACCACCATTTCTCCCCCCAAGCCCGTGCACAAAGTAAGAGCTTGTGTTTAGGGAATTAAGTCAGTAGATTCAAGAGATCTGGGTTCTAGTAACATCCCTCTCATTAACTTGCTCCTTGACCTTGAGCGTGTCATTTCCCTCTGGATCTCAGTTCTGTTGTCTGTGATACAGGGCCTGGCCAGCTTAACACTCCATGACTCCATGATGAGAAATGGGAGAACTAGAGCTTCTTGCTACCTGCAGAAAACATACTCCAATCATAGCATTAAAGCTAATATTAATAGCAGCTGGTCACAGTGGCTCATGCCTACAATCCCAGCACTTTGGGAGGCCGAAGCAGGCAGATACCTTGAGCTCAGGAGTTTGAGACCAGCCTGGGCAATATGGAAAATCCTGTCTCTATAAAAAATGCAAAAATTACCTGAGTGTGGTGGCACATGCCTGTGGTCCTAGCCACTCGGGAGGCTGAGGTGGGAGGATCTCTTGAGCCTGAGAGGTGGAGGCTTGTGGTGAACCGAGATCATGCCACTGCACTCCAGCCTGGGCAACAGACTAAGACCCTGTCTAAAAAAAAGAAAAGACAGAGAAAAAGAGATAACAGCAATATCTGTTATTACTTCATAGCAAGCCTTGTACCCAATTCTTCATTTATATTTTTCTCGTTCTATACTTGGAAGACTAGGTGAGGCAGGTTTTACGGAAGAGGAAGCTGAACCAGCAGTTGATAAAGTGACTCACCCATCATGAAATAGCAAAGCTAAGACTGTAGCCTATGCTCTTAGCTTCTGCCCCCGTTGTCTTTTTCTATTATATAAATAAATTAAGGGCCACTCGGTAAGGAAGTGGCGGGGCTGGGATTGGAACCTAGGTCTGTCTGTCTCCAAAGTTATTCCCCTTTTCATAGGGCCACCTCCCAGAATTAGACTTGCAGGGGCAACTAGACTCTTGAACTTCAAATATGTAAACTTAAGCTTGACACAACAAGACACAGGGATGGTGAAATACAGCTAGTGCTCGACTTACAACCACGATTGGTTCTGACAGACAGGTCATAACACGATTTGGTCGTAAGTTGAGTAGGCTATATGTACAGTACTGTGAAATGATGTTATAAAAATCTTTAAGTCATATTTTATCATAATTTTCTTTCATTATTGTTATATATCATAATTTTCTTTGTTAATTTTATGCCATTTGTATCATCTCTACACCATTTTGTTTCTTATTTTTACATTCGTCAGGTTTAAGTAAAACACTGCATTACCAGTACAACTGGTTTAATATTTGCAAAACATACAAAATTACAAAATACAGGTGCATACAAAAATATAAAATACAGGTGTAAAAAATAGCATAGGAAACATTTTCCCAATTGCAAAACATATCAAAATATATAAACATGTACGAAACATTTTATTGGCCGCTGGTGCTTGGCTGCGGATCGTTGATGTCATCATCTGAGGCAGCAGTTGGGGTTACCGGAGTTGGTTTTTTCATAAACATGGTGAGCTTTGTCTGAATTGTATGTTTCTTTTTTCTTCATAAATTTCACGATACAGACGAAACATATTGTGCACCATCCGTTCAATCCTTGCAAATCGTTCGATGTTTGGGTCCATTGCATCGAAATGTATAAGAAGTTTATTGGGAGGGGTTTGATGAAAAATATCCAAGACACAAAACACAAATTGCTGTACCGAGTCTGGGATAACAGTTGAAATGGTGCACGCGGAGATGGTAGTGCTGCCGGAAGCTGATCCGCACTGTCGTACGCCCAGCTGGGCAACATTTGCGCTGCCAGACGTAGAGCAGTCGTGGCTAGCGATTGTGGTCATAAAGTCGAATGGTTGTATGTTGCATAGGTCGTAAGTCGATCAATACCTGTAAATCACCAGTAGACCAGAGAGGTGGTAGCCCAAGGTTGTGTTCTAGCTTTGCCACTGGCTCACGCTGTGAACTTAAGCAGGTCCCCACTAATCTCTAGGCTTTAGTATTCCCATCTGCATGAGGGTTGAGATTAGATGGTATCCAAGGGCCTTCCTGGTATTGATGGTTTGACATTCTCGGCCATCTGGTCCCAGAAGGTGCTGTGGGGCAGGAGACCAGCCCATGGTGACACTAATGGGTGGGTGAGTTGGCAGCCCTAGATGTTTCTATTACATTTATTCCCATAAGAACAGAGACTGCTTGGACTGTGTCCCACTGAACATTTGCAGAACAACTTAGCCAGGTCATGGACTTGAGAACAAAGAGTGGAGGTGGTAGTTTCCAGGCTGTTCCGGCAAGGTTACTGCCCAGCCTGGGATATTTAGCTACTCGGGTCCAGGTCTGGCATCTGCCTTGCATGCATTGGCCTCAGGTAGGCAGGAGCAATGGCTGCATGTCTGTCTGTGGGAGTCTGTCTGTGGGAGTCTGCGAGGGGTGCCTAAGCATAATAAATAAGAACAACTACTTTGTATTTTCTCTTTCTTGATTTTTTTTTTTTTTTTTTTTTTTTTTGAGGCAGGGTCTCACTCTCACCCAAGCTGGAGTGCAGTGGCATGATCACGGCTCACTGCGACCTCTACCTTCCGGGTTCAAGTGTTTCTCTTGCCTCAGCCTCCCAAGTAGCTGGGACTACAGGTGCATGCCATCATATCTGGCTAATTTTTGTATTTTTAGTAGAGATAGGGTTTTGCATGTTGGTCAGGCTGGTCTTGAGCTCCTGGCCTCAAGTAATCCGCCCACCTCAGCCTCCCAAAGTGCTGGGATTACAGGCGTGAGCCACCGAGCCTGGCCTACTTTGTATTGTCTAGTATCACTGCCTGCAACCCACTTTCCTTGAAATATTACGTTTAATTCTCTTAAAATGTATGAGGCAGGTGTATGGTCATTCCTACTTTACAGTTGAGGAAACTGAGACTAAGAAGGTTAAGTAATTTCTTTCAGATGACACAACCAGTGAGGGAGAGTAGGATTTGGGGTTCTGTCTCCAGAGTCCACAGTCTTGACCTTAGGGACTGATAACATGGACTGAAGCAATAAGCATGAGGTCAGGAGTCAGCTGGTTTGGAATCCTTGCTTAGCTCACCATCTGTGTTTCCTTGGGCAAGTTACTTTATGTCTGGATTTCCATTTCTCTCTCCATTTTAGGAGAGAGAAATATGTACCCATTTTAGGGTACATTAATACCTGCTGGTTGGGATTAGCTTAAAGGTTACTGAGGTGTTGGGAAATGCAAGTGTCTAGCCTGTGGCCTTTTGCCTTTTGCCCCTGCCTGCTTCTTGCTTCCCGCTACATACCTGAGGCTCCTGCCGCCCTGGAGGGTTCCCATGGTAGCTCATAGCTCAGGCTTTTGCACAAGCTGCTCTTCTGCCTGGAAGTTGCCATCTCTGCCTGTTGTAAAGATAGACTTCCTTCACATCTAGACTTAGATCTTTTACGGTTTCCTTGAGGATTCTGGAAAGGGTAAGAGAGTGAGGTAGGTTCCCTCACAGGGCTGTTCAGGGATTATCAGAACAACCCCTCTGTAGGGGAAGAATTGAGGGTAGCGGGTAGGGTCCTGAACACCCTGGAGGTATAAATCCCTGCAGAAAATCTCCTCCCGTTATACTTGACACCTTAGGAAGGGCGTGCATGGAGGTGTGTGTTTCATGTTCCTATGGTCTCACTGTTTCAGTTTCCCCTATTTCTCTGGCATTATCTCATGGCCTTCTACTTGCTTGTTTGGTTTTCTTACTAGAACTTACAAAAAATTTTTTTAAATTGTGGTAAAATATACAGAACCTAAAATTTATCATCTTGGCCACTTGTTTTTTGAGAGAGAGTCTTGCCCTGGTGTCCAGGCTGGAGTGCAGTGGCGTGATCTTGGCTCACTGCAACCTCTGCCTCCTAGGCTCAAGCGATCCTCTTGCCTCAGCCTCCTGTGTAGCTGGGACTACAGGTGCATGCCATGGTACCTGACTAATATTTTTATTTTTTATAAAGGTGGGCTTCTTGCTTTTTGCCCAGGCTGGTCTTGAACTCTTGGCTTCAAGTAATCCTCCTGCCTCAGCCTCCCAAAGTAATGGGATTACAAGTGTGAGCCTGAATCTTTAAATTTCTTTAAATTTCTTTTTTCAAGGCAGAGTCTCCTTCTGTTACCTAGACTGAAATGCAGTGGCACAATCACTGCAGCCTTGACCTCCCAGGCTCCAATGATCCTTCCACCTCATCCTCCCAAGTAGCTGGAACTACACATTCATGCCACTATACCTGGTTATTTTATTCTTTTCTTTCTTTCTTTCCTTCTTTCTCTCTTTCTCTCTCTCTCTCTCTCTTTCTTTCTTTCGACAGGGTCTTACTCTGTTGCCCAGGCTAGAGTGCAGTGGCTCAATCTTGGTTCACTGCAGCCTCTGCCTCCTGGGCTCAAGGGATCCTCCCACCTGAGCCTCCTAAGTAGCTGGGACTACAATCATGCACCATCACACCTGGCTAATATTTTTATTTTTTGTAGAGACAGAGTTTCATCATGTTGCCCAGGCTGGTGTCAAACACCTGGGCTCAAGCGATCCTCCCACCTTAGCCTCCCAAAGTGCTGGGATTATAGACATCAGTCACTATACCCATCCTAAATTTTTTTTTTTTTTGAGACCGAGTTTTACTCTTGTGCCCAGACTGGAGTGCAATGATGTGATCTTGGCTCACCGCAACCTCCGCCTCTTGGGTTCAAGCAATTTTCCTGCCTCAGCCTCCTGAGTAGCTGGGATTACAGGCATGCGCCACCATACCCAGCTACTTTTGTATTTTTAGTAGAGACAGGTTTTCTCCACGTTGATCAGGCTGGTCTTGAACTCCTGATCTCAACTGATCCACCCGCCTCAGCCTCCCAAAGTGCTGGGATTACAGGCATGAGTCGTCACGCCCGGGCAAACTTTTTAATATTAAAAAAGTGAAACTCTACATCTATTAAACAATAACTCCCATTTCCTCCTCCCCCAGCCTGTGGCAGCTGCCATTTTCCTTTCTGTATTTATAAATTGGACTAGATACCTCAGATAAATAGAATCATACAGTGTTTGTCTTTTTGTGACTGGCTTATGTCTCTTAGTATTAACGTCCTCAAGCTCACCCATGTTGTCACATGTATCAGAATTCCCTTCCTTTCTAAGGCTGAATAATATTCCACTGTATGTATGCACAGCATTTTGTTTATCCATTCGTCTGTTAATGGACACTTGTTGCTTCCACCTCTTGGCATTGTGAATAATACTGCTGTGGCCTTGGCTGTATAGCTATCTCTTTGACACCTTTCTTTTTTCTTTTTTTTTTTTTTTTGACAGTCTCAATCTGTCACCAGGCTGGAGTGCAGTGGTGCGATCTCGGCTCACTGCAACCTTTGCCTCCTGGGTTCAAGAATCAAGTGATTCTTCTGCCTCAGCTTCCCAAGAAGCTGGGACTACAGGCGTGCACCACCACGCCCAGCTACATTTTGTAGTTTTAGTAGAGACAGGGTTTCACCATTTTGGCTAGGATGTTCTCAATCTCTTGACCTCGTGACCCACCTACCTCAGCCTCCCAAAGTGCTGGGATTATAGGTGTGAGTCACCATGACTGGCCTGACACCTTGCTTTCAATTATTTTGGATATAGCCTCAGAAGTAAAATTGCTGAGTCATATGGTTAGCACTTTTTTTTTTTTTATCATCCTTTTTCTTTTTTTAGGCACAGTCTTGCTCTGTCAGCCAGGCTGGAGTGCAATGGCATGATCTCAGCTCACTGCAGCCTCCACCTCCCAGGTTCAAGCAATTCCTGCCTCAGCCTCCCGAGTAGCTAGGATTACAGGTGTGTGCCATCACACCCTGCTAATTTTTGTATTTTTAGTAGAAATGGGGTTTCACCATGTTGGCCAGGTTGGTCTCGAACTCCTGACCTCAGGTGATCTGCCTGCCTTGGCCTCCCAAAGTGCTGGCATTACAGGCGTGAGCCACCATGCCTGGCCAGCACATTTTTTAAAGCCACTATTTATTGCATACTTAATATGTGCCAGGAACTGAGTTAATGATTTGGCATATATTGCCTCACTCAATCCCTAGTCTACTCTGAGAATTATCTCCAGTTTGCAGCTGAGAAAATAAAGACTCAGAGAGGGTAAGTTACTTCCTCAAAGTGTCACAGTTAGAAAGCTTTGGAACATGCCCTGGAGCTTTGACCTGCCGCCAAAGCCTTGCTTTTAACTTTTGTGACATGCTGCCTCCCAGTGGCCTCTCTCTTCAGCTGTCTATAGAATTTTCTGCCTCTGTTGCATCCCATTTTTTCTTCTCTCTTGCCTTGTGTGTTCACTCTTTCTGGAAACTTTGAGCAACTTGAGTAAAGGCCCTTTGACTGCCAAGAATTTTTTTTGAGTTGGAAACCTACAGTGGGAGGCCTGTAATTTGCTTTCTAATCATAGTCCTCTGGATTTATAGCTCTGCCTGTCTCCCAGTGACTGACAGAATCTCATTCAGCCTCAAGTGGTGGTTGGCTTGTGGATCCACAGAAAACTGGCCCAGGAGGGCCAGCTTCTCAGGCATGGGGACACTGTACCCCCAGAGAAACAGTGTAGGAAGGGAGAGGGCCCAGTTAGGCCAATGAGGATTCTCTTGGCTCACTGATTTCCAAGAAACAACACAGGCAGAAAATTTTAAAGAAAGATGGGGAAAGAAAGGCTATGAAGTAGGTTACATTACACTTGCCTTTTTCTGATTTTTATTTTTTATTTTTTTTATTTTTTTATTATTTATTTATTTATTTATTTTGAGACGGAGTTTCGCTGTTGTTACCCAGGCTGGAGTGCAATGGCGCGATCTCGGCTCACCGCAACCTCCACCTCCTGGGTTCGGGCAATTCTCCTGCCTCAGCCTCCTGAGTAGCTGGGACTGCAGGCACGCGCCACCGCGCCCAGCTAATTTTTTTTTTTTTGTATTTTTAGTAGAGACGGGGTTTCACCATGTTGACCAAGATGTTCTCGATCTCTTGACCTTGTGATCCACCCGCCTCGGCCTCCCAAAGTGCTGGGATTACAGGCTTGAGCCACCGCGCCCGGCCCTTTTTCTGATTTTTGAAACTATCAGAGCAAAACTATACCTACATTTGGTGATTTTACTAATTGTTTAAGTTCAAGCCAGACTTCAGATTTGCATGATAGTCAGTCATGTTTCTGTCATCCTTTTTTAAAAAAAATTTTTTGTTATGCAAAATTTCAAGCATACATAAAAGTAAAGAGTCTAGTGTAATGCAATTCTGTGAACCCATTGCCCAGGTGTAGCAATGATTGCTATAGAGTCTCAACTTGTCTATCCAGTAACACAGAAGTTCACATTTTTCCTCATTTACAGCACTAGCTCAGTGCGTCAGACCTAGTTGTTACTCAGTAAATAAATAGATGTTGACTTATTACGAAGTCCTTCCCCTCTCTGGGTCTCAGTTTCCCCATCTGTTCAGTAAAGGGGTAGGTGCTTTTTTTTTTTTTTTGAGACAGAGTTTTGCTCTTGTTGCCCAGGCTGGAGTACAATGGTATGATCTCAGCTCACTGCCTCCAAGGTTCAAGCAATTCTCCTGCCTTAGCCTCCCAAGTAGCTGGGATTATAGGCATGCACCACCACGCGCAGCTAATTTTGTATTTTTAGTAGAGATGGGGTTTCTCCATGTTGGTCAGGCCGGTCTTGAACTGTCGACCTCTCAGGTGATCGGCCCACCTTGACCTCCCAAAATGCTGGGAATTACAGGTATGAGCGACCTTGCCCAGCCTGGGTGCTTTTTTTTTCCCCCCCAGACAGAGTCTCGCTCTGTTGCCCAGGCTGGAGTGCAGAGGCGCAATCTCGGCTCACTACAACCTCCACCTCCCAGGTTCAAGTTATTCTCATGCCTCAGCCTCCCGAGTATCAGGGACTACAGGCATGTGCCACCACACCCAGCTAATTTTTGTATTTTTTTTCAGTAGAGATGGAGTTTTGTCATGTTGCCCAGGCTGGTCTCAAACTTCTGGCCTCAAGGGATCCACCCACCTTGGCCTCCCAAAGTGCTGGAATTACAGGCGTGAGCCACTGCGCATGCCCGGCCAGGATTAAGTACTTTCTAAGAGACATGGTAGTCAAAGTATACACTTGAATGTCAGACACAATTGTTCTTCTGCTTATTAGCTAGGTGTCTTCAGGCAAGTTAGGTCTCAGTTTTCTCATCTGTAAAGTAGGGATACAACTTCTCAAGGGTGGTTGTAAGCACTGAATATAGTAGCTGTTTTGTTACTAATACTTTCATTATTGCTATTTGCAATATTAACATTCTGGTGGGAAGAATCCATGTATTTCAAAAATGCAAAAATAAATTGGAATGTACTAGAATTCATGCTCTAGGATTTGGCTTCTTTTTTTGTCCCAGTCAGCAGATAATCAGAAGCCCAAGAAATAAGTAGTGCAAGAGCAGGCCTAGAGTGAGGGCCATCCAGGCTGTTTTCATCTCCTTGCTTCCCCCTGCCCCTGCCATGTATAGGTGCCACAGCCCCCACCCCCATGAGAGAGCCCACCCCCGCCCCTAATGAGACAGGCCCAAGATGGAAGAGCCCAGAGGTGGAGAGAGTGGCACTGCAGGATGTCTTGTTGCTAGGAAATCCTAGGAGGCAGCAAGAGCCCGTTTCCAAAGCTGGGAGGAAATGATGGGCTGCCGTGTAGACGTAGGGCATGTGGCCCCAGATGGGGTTTTGTGGGATTCCGGGCAGGGGACGGCAGCTGGGAGAAGGGGCTGGGGGCAGGAGGAGGGGCTTTGTATAATATGGCCCCTTTCATAGATGGCGGTCTCGGAATTACCTGTTCATCTCTTCCATTTAGCTCCTTATATGTCAGTTTCAGAGCGCATTTGAATCCTGACTCACTCTACGAACTTTGGCAAGTGTTGTGCTGCTATATTGGCTGGCCTTCAGTTTTCTCACCAATGGGAGGGCTAAGTGAAACATTTATAATAAAGTGCTCTGAAAAAAGGAAGACAAAGTAGGCATGTGAAGGTTTGCTACCACTGTCATCTTTATTATTATAATTATTTTTTCTTTTACTGTCAAATGAGGGAATTGGACTCTGTTTAGTTCCTATGCCCTGGAGGGCATTTCCACTGTGAAGGCCTGTGTCAGGAGGCTGTGGGGATTGGCTAGATGGGCCCCATTAGTGAAACTCCAGAGGGCATCTGAGGCAGGCAGTGAAGTTCAAACCCAGAGAGACCGCCCAAGGGGGGCTGTGGTTTCTGAAAGGTGGGGGCTGTAGTAAGATTCCCAGAAGGACTTATTTCTTTCCTCCCTCCCTCCCTCCCTCCCTCCCTTCCTTCCTTCCTTCCTTCCATTTTTTCTCTCTTTTTTCTTTGTCTTTCTTTTTCTCTCTCCTTCCTTCCTTCCTTCCTTCCTTCCTTCCTTCCTTCCTTCCTTCCTTCCTCCCTCCCTCCCTCCCTCCCTCATTCCGTTCCTGTTCCTGTTCCTGTTTCTTTTGTTTTCCTTTCTTTTGCTTTCTTTCCAGAGTTTCACTCTTGTTGCCCAGGCTGCAGTGGTGCAATGGCCCGATTTCAGCTCACTGCATCCTCCACCTCCTGGGTTCAAGCGATTGTCCTGCTTTAGCTTCCCGAGTAGCTGGGATTACAGGCATGCACCACCATGCCCGCTAATTTTGTATTTTTAGTAGAGATGGAGTTTCTCCATGTTGACCAGGCTGGTCTTGAACTCCTGACCTTAGATGATCTGCCCACATTGGCCTCCCAAAGTCCTGGGATTATAGGCATGAGCCATCATGCCTGGCCTCCAGGAAGGACTTTCAATGGTTCAGGCCAGAAGTTTTGAGTGAGGTAAAGGTAACAGATCTTTCTAATATAAATATGTTTACACACATATACCAGAAAGTAAGCAACAAAACAAAACCCAAACATACAGAAAAGAAATAATTTCACTCTCATAAAACAACCTCTGGAAAATGTTTTAAAATATTTCCTTCCAATTTGCTTTTTTCTAGGCACGTGCACATACATACATACTTTATAGAAATTGGGGCTGGCTGTGGTGACTCACGCCTGTAATCCCAGCACTTTGGGAGGCTGAGGTGGGCAGATCACTTGAGATCAGGAGTTTGAGACCAGATTGGCCAACATGGTGAAACTACATCTCTGCTAAAAATATAAAAATTAGCCAGGCATGGCGGTGGGCACCTGTAATCCCAGCTACTTGGGAGGCTAAAGTGAGAGAATTGCTTGAACCTAGGAGGTAGAGGTTGCAATGAGCCGAGATCCTGTCACCGCACTCCAGTCTGGGCAACAGAGCAAAAACTCTGTCAAAAAAAAAAAAACAACATATTTTATAGAAATTGGATTATTCGTTACATACCATTTCCTATCTCCTTTTTTACCTGTATTGTGTTAAACATGATTACCTGCCCACATATAGTTCCACAACATTATTTTTTAGTAGCTGCATAGTATTTCAGCATATATATGTATCGCTATTTCTCTAATGTAGCCACTATTATTGGACATATATACGAACTCCAATACTGTACTTCACTCTTGTATACAGTGCTTACGCAAATGTTCTTATAGCCACATCTTTGTGTCATTCATTGTTCTCTAAGGATCAATTCTTAAAAAAAGAATTTCTGCATTAAAACGTATGTACACTTTTAAGGCTTATCAGGTACCTTTTCAAAGTGCCCTCCAGAAAGATGAAACCAGTTGATAGCTGCATTGACACTGTCTGAATCTGCCCAATTTGTTGGAGGCTCATTGTTTTAATAACCTGGCAGTGGTGGCATAGGGGTGGGAGGGTCACTTGCATGGATCAGGCTGAGGGAGGCATCATAGCCACTCTAAAAGGGACTTTGCAGAGAGAGGCCCCAGGTGGCCTGGTGGGGCTGGGTTGGACTGTATGGAAGGGGCTTACCTGCACGAGCCATGCTGTGCTGCACTGTGTTGGCCTGACTGTATTGGTTATGGTAGGCCATGAAGGGCAGTTGGTCTGGGTCAGCTGCACTGGCTCAGGCCTGGCGGTCTTGTCCCTGGTGTGATCCTGGGCTCAGCCTGGTGTGATCAGCGTGGTCACCAATCCAAGACCATTCTAGAAGCTGGCGTGGCCTCCCTGGCCATGCTGACAGGCTTGTCCATTCACGTAGTGGAGAGTGATTCCTCAGAGCTGGTGGTAGCAGCAGTGACTCTGACAGAGTGGAACTGCTCTCACCATCCTGTCACTTGGCCTCTAAAAATAACTCTTGCCTGTTCCGAGTGACCGCACCACCAGGTGTCTGGAGGTGCTGTCCTGTGGTTGTGGCTATGTGAGGGAGGGTGTGTGTATGTGTGTGTGTGTGTGTGTGTGTGTGTGTGTGTGTGTGTGTGTGCGTGTGTTTTGGGGATAGAGGGGCCATCTGGGGGGCTCTTTCTTGGTTGGCCTCTGAGTCAGGGATTTGGGGTGGGGATATGAAAGGCAGACCAGGCTCTTTCTTTTCTACCCTCTCATAGATGGGGACAGAGACAGCTAGTGGGGGTAGGGATATCTTTCAGGACTGTATGCTCACTCCCTGCTAAAAAAGGGCGGACAGAGCGCAGTGGAGAGGGTGACTTCAGAGGCAATATGACAAGGGTGGGGCAGGCTCTGGGGAAGCACAGCATTTAGCCAGTCAACGTCTGTGTCCCACAAAAGCCCATTTCAAAGCTAATCTTCTTAGCCAAGGCTTTAATGTAGGGTTCCTTTAAATTATATACAAAATACACACAAATACAGCTAATTTCTTACTGTGGCTAATTAGAGATTGTCTAGCCCAAGCTTAACCAAGTGTCCATGGACTCAGGGTGGGTGATCTACGCATGGGCTTCATGAGGTCTCTTGATGCCTGAAAGATAATAAAGGTAGAGGTGTATGTGTGTGAGTGTGAGTGTGTGTGTGTGTGTGTGTGTGTGTGTGTACATGCGCATACTCATGTACATTTTTCTGGGAGAAGCTCTGCAGTTTTCACTGCATTTTCAAAGGAAATCACGACCTGTAAAAGGTTTTCTTTTTCTTTTCTTCTCCTTCTTTTTTTTTTTTTAGACGGTCCCCTGTACAAAGACAGAGGGAGGGTGGCTCCAAAGCCAAAAGAGGAGGTCCCTCTCTTTTTTTTTTTTTTTTTTTTTTTTTTTTGAGACAGTCTCTTGCTCTGTCGCCCAGGCTGGAGTGCAGTGGCACAATCTTGGCTCACTGCAGCCTCTGCCTCCCGGGTTCAAGTGATTCTCCTGCCTCAGCCTCCGAAGTAGCTGGGACTACAGACGTGCATACCATGTCTGGCTAATTTTTGTATTTTTAGTAGAGATGGGATTTCACCATGTTGGCCAGGCTGGTCTCGAACTCCTGACGTCAGGTGATATGGCTGCCTTGGCCTCCCAAATTTCAGGACAGGTGTGAGCCACTGTGCCCAGCCCTCTAAAAGGTTTAGAGCTAACCTAGTCCAGCCCCCTTACATTATAGATAAGGAAATTGAATCCAGAGGGGAAAACGACTGCCTAAGATCTCACAGCAAAGGTCAAATCAAGGTGTCTTTATGCCCAGCCCACCACCCTCTGCCACACAGGACACCACCTTCCCCTGTCTGATTCCTTGAGCCAGGGTCTAGCTACCTACAGTGGGCAGGATCACAGAACAATTTTCCGTACCCTCTTGGCTGGCATGGATCCAGCCGAACAGGCTTGAGGCCTTCAATCACAGTGGGCAGCTGAGCACTCACCTCTAGTCCTTCCCTCTCCCAGGGAAAACCCACGAAGCATCTCCTGACTCATTCCTTTAGAGGGCATCTTTGTGCAAGACAATTAAATCTGTCTCATTCTGGCAGGACACTCCCTGATACAGGAAGTGCCTCTGCCTTGTGGGAAAGGAACTGACCCTCGGGTCTTGGAGGAAAGGAAATGGAATGGGTGAGTGGCCCTGAGAATATATATGATGGAAAGGCAGGAGGGCTCTTGCTAGTGGAAGGAATTAAACTGCCATAGGTGTTAGTAATAGGATTGATAAGAAACATTTATTGAATACTTACTGTAAGTTAGATGCTCTTCTAAGAAATGTACAAGTATTACCTCCATTAATCCTTATAATAACTCCATGTGGTTATTTATTTTTATTTATTTTTTTTCTTTGAGATGGAGTTTTGCTCTGATTGCCCAGGATGGGGTATATCTTGGCTCACTGCAACCTCCACTTCCTGGGTTTAGTGATTCTCCTGCCTCAGCCTCCCAAGTAGCTGGGATTACAGGCATGCGCCACCATGCCTGGCCAATTTTTTTTTTTGTAGTTTTTAGTAGAGATGGGATTTCTCTGTGTTTGTCAGGCTGGTCTCAAACTCCTGACCTCAGGTGGTCCGCCTGCCTTGGCCTCCCAAAGTGCTGGGATTATAGGTGTGAGCCACTGTGCCCAGCCCCTGATGGTTATTATAAGGAAACTGAGGCACAAATAAATTAAGCCCATCTAGGAAACAGCTGAGCCATGATATGAAGTCGGGTCCTCTGACTCCAGAGTATATAGATCACTCTGGAGCCAAATTGTAGGCTCCTAGACTCTGTGCCCGCAGACCTGAAACTTTAGTGTGCATTAGACTCACAGAAGGGCCGATGAAGGCACTGTTGCTGTTCCAAACTTCCTAGTTTCTGACTCAGTAGGTCTGTTGGGGCCTGAGAATTTGTGTACTTAAGAGTTCCAAGATATTGCTGCTGTTCCAGGGACCACACTTTGAGAATCATCCCTGTTTCCTGATGGGAAGAGGTGAACAGAGGGAAAAGAAGTGGTGGCTGATCTCACCTGGATTACTGCAGTGTTCCACTGTGGTTCCAGACTTCTCCCATCCTCCCATCACTGACTCTTCACCAGGAGCAAACTAATTTTCCTAAAGACCAGCTCTAAATATGCCATTGCTCAAATATCTGGATTCTCTGACACTATCCACCATCGCCATCCAGTAGAACTGTCTGCAGTGATGAAATGTTCTGTATCTGTACTGTTCAATATGGTAACCACTAACCACATGTGGCTATGAATTTTACATTTTGTTCCATTAAATTTAAATAGTCACATGTGGCTGGTTGCTAGATAGTGCAGGAAACCACTTGGTTTGCCATTCAAGACTCTGCTTGGCCCCAGCTCCTGTCCGCCTCCAGCCTCAACCCTCAGCATCCCAGGCTCCAGGCCATTTGCAGCATTTCCTGATTCTACCTTGTAATTCCCAGCCGCTGTGACTTGTGTTATGCTCTCTACATTGTCCTTCTGCCCTGCCTTTTATGCTCACCCCACAGGTGACCTCTTCCTCAAAACTTTCTTTGACACCTGCTGCTCTCTAATCTCTTTCTCCTCTGAACTCCCTGAACACTTTGTCCTCTTCTTACAACCTTTGGCGCTTTTGGTCTTACATGGCAGTTGGCTGGTGTTGGTATTTTCACTTACTAAACTGTGAGCTTTTGGAGGATGTGACTATTTTCTGTAGAGAGCTCTTGTTTCCTACCGCAGGTACCTCCAGGTACACAGAGGAGCTCGACAAATCCCACAAACCTTTGCACTGGCGCTCTGGGGATACAGAGATCAGTACCATAGCTTCCCTGTCCTCAGGCTGCTCACAGGCTTCTACAAGAGTCTGATTCATGCCCAGAGAACCATTGAAGCCAATAGTTATTTTGGGCAGGGAGATAAAAGCCACAGAGGGCCCAGTTGGCGAGGGGAGTGCAGCAGGAGCTGCCTAAGCAGAAGGCTGTGTTTACACACACAGATGACTTCTCTGCCCAGCCTGGCCTGGTGTGGGGAGATGGGAACACTCAGGTGTCGCTGCCTGGCTGCCTCGTGAAGTTGGGGATTAACCAGTGATGCAGCGGCTGGTCTAGCCGTCTGGTCCCTGCAGATGGGTGGATGAAGAGAGGGTTGAAAAGACTGCAGAGCAGTGCCAGCCTCTAGAAGTGAAGTGCTGGCTGGCTGGAGTGGGAACCTGGGCTGGGAATGTGAGTGCAAGCAAATGTTTGTGATCTGACAGCAGACAGCAGGTGGAATTCTGCTGGATCTGGCTTGGGGGTTTATAAGGTCTTTATAACAGTCCCTGTTTGAAATGGAAAAACTGTTGAAAAGAAAAAAAAAAAGGAGGCCAGGTGCAGTGGTTCATGCCTGTTATCCCAGCAATTTGGGAGGTCAAGGTGAGTGGATCACTTGAGCTCAGGAGTTTGAGACCAGCCTAGGCAACATGGCAAAACCCTATCTCTACAAATATATAAAAATTAGCAGTGCGTGGTGACATACATCTGTAGTCCCAGCTACTTGGGAGGCTGAGGTAGGAGGATTACCTGAGCCTGGGGAAGTTGAGGCTGCAGTGAACCATGATCATACCGCTGCACTCCAGGATGGATGACAGAGTGAGACCCTGTTTCAAAACAACAACAACAATAACAGAGAAAAAAAAGACAGAAACAAATTTCTAGCTTTACACTCTAATCTCAAGAGTATTTTACACCCTGGGTATTTTACAGGCGTGGTGGTTCACGGCTGTAATCCCAGCAGTTTGGAGGCCGAGACGGGTGAATCACGAGGTAAGGAGATCGAGACCATCCTGGCCAACATGGTAAAAACCCATCTCTACTAAAATACAAAAATTAGCTGGATGTGGTGGTGCGTGCCTATAGTCCCAGCTACTTAGGAGGCTGAGGCAGGAGAATTGCTTGAACATGGGAGGTGGAAGTTGCAGTGAGCCAAAACCGCGCCACTACACTCCAGCCTGATGACAGAGCGAGACTCCGTCTCAAAAAAAAAAAAAAGTATTTTACTCTAGCATATATTCATCTGTGGGACAAAGTCATAAAAAAAAAGTAAACTTTATTGATGTTATGACATAAACATAGAAAAGTGCACAGATCATATGTTTACACATACTTGTGTAATTGCCCCCCAGACATGAACAGAACATGTCAGTATCTCCACAGTAAATCTGTGTGAAGCCTCATGTGTGTAGGATTAGTGATAGAACAGAGGCCCTAGAGTCAGGCATGCCCGTGGTTGAGTCCTGGGCACCCCCTGCCTACTAGCAGCGTGACCTTGGATGAGTGACTTAACTTCAGTTTCCTCTCCTGTAAAATCAAGGTGAATCTATCATCTCTGCCTTACAGAGAAGTAGGAGATTTAAAACTGAAGATAGGCAAATTGCTAGGCACAGTGCCAGCACTAAGTGGGGACTCAGATGCTCTCTGCAATGGCCATGTTAATTGATGGTGATGCTGCAGTACCTTCTGGCACCCAGGACCATGGACACACACACAGCTTATCTCCTGTTGCCTCTCACTGCTCCCAGCCTCTGTATGGTACTCTGCAAGCTCTCTTCCAACTGCAAGGAATTAGTGACGCTGTGATGATGCAAACCTCAGCTGATGCTTCAGGCACCCAACGGGAGGCTGGGTGGACATCTGTATCCAGTGGTAATAGAGCCAGATTTTTCAGATTCTGGCCTCGGGAATGTGGCTCCCAGACCTCCTAGAAGGGCTGATTTCCCAGGGAGCAGCTGGAAGCATGGGGACCCATTAAGAAACGTAGCTAAGGTAGAGATGAGGCAGAACTCAGCCTCAGGGATGTCCTGGCATCCTGGGTGGACTCCTGACTCCTGCTTGCTCCCTGGCCTCTGGCTCTCGGTGTGAAGATTGCCAACACATACTATACACACATTGTGAACTGGACACTGATGTGGGCCTTCAGGGGTGTGTGTGTAGGGGGAAGGGAGTATGATGAAAAGTGGCCCCTACCCTAAAGCTCATAGTGCAATTACAACCCCCGGGCAGGTCACACGACTCTGAACTTGAAGGTTGCAGGAGGGAGAAAGGATAAGACATTATTTCTGACCATAGGAGTTGTGTCACAGAGGAAGGGATCAGGAAGGACTTCCCGGAGAATGCCTAGAAGAATAACTATGGGAAATGGGAAGAGGATCTCCCAGAGAAGAGGGCACAACCACTGTGCCCTGGGGACCTGGAACCAGCCCGTTTGACAAAGCTCATCACATGGAATCTGAGAATGAGGCTGGAGAGCCAGGTGAGACCAGGCTGTGGAAGATCTTGAGAGTCGGGCTGAGGTGTTTGAGTTGCTTCATCAGAGAATGGGGAGCCACTGAAGCTTCTTCCATTGAGGAAGCAGAGCAGGAGCAAATCCTCTTACTGTGCTCAGTGCAGACCAGCATTGTTTTTAGCCAAAGATGGCAGTCAGTGTCCAAGCCACTAGAGTGGGCTGTGAGAGCCTCTGGGATGCCCAGGCATGTATAGGAGGCCTTGGCTGTGGGTACAGAAGAGGAGGAGGGCCATGGACTAGAGATCAGGCTCCTAAATTTGAGAAATGGCAGTCTTATTGGAAAAGTTAGAGAGCCTTATGACAACTGATCCCCAAATTCAGAAGTAGAGGCAAGGATGAGCTGAGGGTCCAGTGGGCAGAGAAGAAGAGACTGGCTGGGGGAGCATGCAGGGAGGAGACGGGACTGGGCTTTTTGGAGGGTAGGCAACCTTGAGAATGGGCAGGCTTTGGAGAGACTGGGGGTACTGCAGGGGCACCCTAGTGGGTGCACCTGAGGTGCAGAAGGGAACTCGGAGCATGCCAGCACCACACAGAGCCTTTGTGGGCATTCTTGCACGTCATTCTCATAGCTCTGGAAGACGGTGCTCATATTATTCCCACTGCACAGGTGGGACAACTGAGGCTCAGAGAGGGTAGGGCCTTGCTCAAGGTCATGCAGCTCCTATGCTAATAAATGTCCTCCATCTCTGCCCCAGCCCCCTCACCAGAGGTGAACATTGCCCTTCGGCTCTTCAACAACACGACCCTAGACACATATAGAAAAGTGCTTTGTACACTGTGACCTGCTGTGCAGTTTGGAGGCATCCTCCTCCTCATTCCACACTTAATAAGGCTTAACACAGGAAGGTGTGGTTCCCACAGTCTGAGCTGGATTGAAGGTTATAGGGAAGGGTAGGGTCTCTGAGAACTGCTGTGGCTTGAGAGGCTTCTTAGAGGAGATGGAGAAGATGTAACCGGGAGCCAGAGCGGGGAGGTCCCTGCAAGGTGGGCACTGCTGCCTGTCCACCCTGCCTACTTCCTCCTCCCAGACACAGCTGCCCTGTGCTGCCCTCCGCAGAGTGCCAACCTTAGTGAAATGGCCTGCCAGGTAGTACTTCCCAGGCTGGTGGGTCATTCTGCTCTGGGAAGTTTGGCTCTGGTAGCTCCCTCCCTCTGGCCCAGCTCCCAGTGGCCTGGGGCTGTTGCTGGGTCCAGCTGCCCTCCAGGGCAGGAGCCAGATGCCCTGCAGCTCTCTTGTCTTGGAATACCCTCCTCCCCATGACCTCACCTTTAACCCAGCTTGACTTGGTGTCTTCTCCAGAGAGCCTTTTCTGATCCCCATGGGCTGAGTTAGGACCCCAGAGTATCTAAACTTATACTGACCAAAATAAATAAAATGTGAGCCACATGTGTAACCCACATGCAATTTGAAATTTTTTAATAGCCACATTTTTTAAAAAAGTCAAAAGAAACAGATGAAATTATTCAAATGATTGTTTTATTTAACCTAGTACATTCATAAAGTCACTTATTTTTTTTGAGATGGAGTTTCACTCTTGTTCCCCAGGTTAGAGTGCAATAGTGTGAACTCAGCTTACTGCAACCTCTGCCTCTTCAGTTTAAGCAATTCTCCCACCTCAGCCTCCCGAGTAGCTGGGATTACAGGCATGCACCACCACGCCTGGCTAATTTTTGTATTTTTAGTAGGGATGGGGTTTCACCATGTTGGCCAGGCTGGTCTTGAACTCCTGACCTCAGGTGATCTGCCCCTCTTGGCCTCCCAAAGTGCTGGGATTACAGGCGTGAGCCACCATGACCAGTCATAATGTCATTTTGGTATAAAAATTATTAATGAGATATATTACCTTTTCTTTTTGGTATGAAATCTTCAAAATCTGGCTTTTACATTTATAGCACATTTTGATCTGCACAAGCCACATTTCAAGTCCTCCATAGCCACATGGGGCTAGTAGCTACCATATTGGTTAGCACAGCCCTAAAGACAGGGAGTTTATAAAGGTTGAAGCTCAAAGTTTGGCACCAGACAGATCTGGCAGTCATATTCTGGCCCTGCCATTTATTAGCTAGATGAACTTTGGGAAGTCGCTAACCTTTCTGAGCCTCAGTTACTTCAGCTGTGAAAGGGATTAATAATTTCTTTTTTTTTTTTTGAGACGGAGTTTCACTCTTGTTACCCAGGCTGGAGTGCAATGGCGCGACCTCGACTCACCGCAACCTCCGCCTCCTGGGCTCAGGCAATTCTCCTGCCTCAACCTCCTGAGTAGCTGGGATTACAGGCATGTGCCACCATGCCCAGCTAATGTTTTGTATTTTTAGTAGAGACGGGGTTTCACCATGTTGACCAGGATGGTCTCGATCTCTTGACCTCGTGATCCACCCGCCTCGGCCTCCCAAAGTGCTGGGATTACAGGCTTCAGCCACCGCGCCCGGCCGGGATTAATAATTTCAATGCCAGAGAATTAAACGAATGTGTGTCTAGTGGCAGGAACAGAGGAAGTACTCAGAAAATGGTGGTGATTAATTTTCTAGTACCCTCTGATGTGCAGGGGTATGTACCTCCACTGGATTGATTGCGAATTCAAGGGCAGAGACTGTATTCAATTCCTCCTGCCTTCCCCAGTGTCCAGGGCCTGGCTTGGTGTGAGCGTTACTGCTTGCTGAATGAAAGATTAAGTCCTTGAGTCAGGAGTGCTCCCCACCCCACCCTGCTTGCCCGGGAGTCAAGGGCCCTTGTGGCTGGGAGTCAGGAGACCACTGACTACCTGTAGGTGACCTTGGCAAGTCACTGCTTTGCTGAGGGCCTTGGTTTTCTCCTTGGAAAGATAAAAGGGAGATAGGAGGGGCCCTGACTGATGTGTTTGGTTGAGTCTCTGCCCCGCAGTGACCTTGGGGGCTGTGGCTGACTCTGTGTCCCTTGCTTTCCCAGCCAGTGGAGCGAATCACTTCCGTCCTTCTGGCTTTCCTGTATCCTGGACTTTTGCACAATTCAGCTCCCTGCAGTTAAAATTTAAGAGGAAAGAATTCTCCTGCCTCTTAGAGCAGAGAGGGGATGGAGGGTCCTGTCCCTTCTCTTCTACCAGTATCTGCTGATTTCCCATTATAGCAGTCCAGTGACAGACACAGGGCAGGGATTCTCCCATTTTATAGGTGAGAAAATTGAGGCTCAGAGATGTCAAATAACCTGCCATTTGTTGGATGGGCTCCTCTTTCTTTCTTTATGAGACTTGGTCCTGGGTTGAGTCTTGTCCCTGTGCCTCAGTTTCCTTGCCAGGGGAATGAAAACAGTCAAGTAACTACAGTAGTAATTTGTAACTGATAGGGGCCATGTGATCTTAAGTGTCTCTCCTGCTTCCTCCAGCTTGATTTTTCTGGAAAGGGTTACTGTAGGGTAAAGCGGAAAGTATCTAGTCCAGGGAACCAGCGTTACTGTGCAAGGGTAACCTTGGACAGTCACTCCCACTCTGAGCCTCAGCCTGCCTATTTATAAGATGAGAGATGATATTATCACACAAGATGCTGTGCAGATGACAAACAAAAGTACTTTGCAAACTGGAAAGTGCTAATAGAAATGTTAGAAGAAGAATAATAATCATTGAAATAATGAAAATAGCAGCCTCATTTTCTGTGTGGGCTCATTGACCTGACGTGAATTTAGCCTTTTGGGTATAAATGCAGAATGATGTCTGGGAACTTCCTGCCTTGGTCTTTGGAGTGTAGCCTGGATTCTCCTGGGAAAGTGAGAGGCTCCATCTGGTTGAGAAGGGTGGGAACGTGGCCCTGCCCCAGGGGAGGGCTTCAGCCTGGAGGAAGGAAGGAAAGGGAGAGGGCCAGGGAAGGAGAGTTGAACTAAGAGGATCAGAGAGGGCCTTGGCCATGCAACCCAGAGTCTCCTGCCCACAGGAGCCCGTGACTGGGAAGGCTCAGCCAGCAGGGGAGACTGAGTCTATTTGGAATCAAAATATTTGAAGGCAGGCAGTCAAGAATCTCTTAGCAGCTGTGCCTCTGAAACAATAAATTCATCTGGTGTAACTCCTGAGTTTTACTGGTCCTTTCACTCATTTCTTTAAATACATGTGTGGTGAGCTAAACTCAAACAGAGCACCTTGTGTGGCAAAGTGACTTGCCCAAGGCCACAGCCCCGGGGGGCCTGCGTGAGACTCCCTGGGGAGCTCCTGGGAAAAAGTGAATATGAAAGACTGGGGGATGAAAAGTCCAAAGGCAAAGGGCAGGATTTGTACAGAAGGTTGCCAAGGAGGACACTGGTCCTTCTGTCAGTCAGCCTGGGCAGATTTGTCTGTCTTCCCACCTTCTGTCTGGAGGGTAAGCATGTTCTCTGGGACTGGGAGGAGCTGGCTTCATTCTGCTCTCTGCTTTTCATCCACTCCTGAGCCTGGTGAGCAGGGGGAGTGACGACAGCAGAAGCTGTGTCTCGAGACACCTGATGAAGGAGGTTTAACTTGGAGAAGAGAAGGTTTGCTTTGGGCATGACACAAAGGGGCACAGTTGTATCTTGAGTTCTCTAAAGGGTGCTGGGAAGAGAGCCTAGCCTCATTCTCTGGAGGGCCTAGAGTGCATATGAGGACCCAGGGTAGAAGATCACCATGATGGAGCTGCACACTGGGAGGGAGGAGTTGGGGGAGGGAGGTGCCTGGCCCTGTGGTGTGTGACACACAGAGATGGAGAGCCCACTGGTGAGGCTGATACTGAGGGAATCGCAGCAGGGAAGGATGGAGGGTTCAGCTCAATCGGGGCTGCTTCCCACCTAGGGGCCTCTGTGCTTCCCAGGGCAGTGAATTCTGTAGTAAGGAGAACTATGGCCTGCACATGGTAGGTGCTCAGGAGTGATATGGAGAATGAATGAATAGTTGTGAATGCCTGGGGGTGGGGGTAGTGACTGGGGGGTCGTGGTCATATGGGTTGCAGTGGACCCATGGACAGAAATCTTTGGAGACCATGCTGCGGTTATCCGCCATTCTCTCCATGCCTTCCCCATGAATTAGGGACCCTAGAGATGGGAATGTCCAGCCCTGTCTTCATCTGCAAATGAGGCCCACAGCATGGGAGCAACTTGCCCAAGGGTACTTGCTGAGCCAGTGGCAGAGCTGGACTGGAACCCAGGCCCTCTGCCTCCCAGAATCCTCTGCGGCTTGAGGTCTCCACCTTTGGATTGTGTGAGGTGGAGGTGCCACAGTGGCTGAACTGGTTTTTGAGCCTGTAACAGTGCTCCTGGAGGGGAGGAGCAGAGCTTAGCTAGGTTTTGAGCCATGATCTGTGCCACAGGCCGCTTGGCCACGCCTGCCCCTTCCTGGAGCTCTGGTGTGCACTCAGCCTGTGCTCACACATACAGCAAGCCCGCCTGTACACAGGCCCCGTCCCCAGTAGGTCCCCGGACTTACTGTTAAACTTACTGTCATTGTCACCAAGGCACATGTGGACAAATGTATACACAGACACCCTCTAGACACACTCAGAGGCACAGAGGATTCCCAGGAGACAGTTGGAATACCTCCTCCCGGTGGGGAAGGACGCCGAGTCCCAGGTGGGTTCTGCCCTGCGCTGCGCTGCAGGGGTGGTGAGGGGATCCGGCTCCGGTGGGATGGGAGGCCCACTGAGGCTGAGTCACCCCTTCTGACAAGGATCCATCCCCCTTCTTCTCTCCTCCCCCTCCCTCTCTCGCTGCTGAGCCCCCCAAGAGACTTGGCAGCGAGAGCGAGGAGGCCCGGGGCTGTCTGGGACCAGGGCGGGGGCAGCCGGGGCACTCGAGGGGCCTCCTGCGGCACAGTCCCGCAGTGGTCTGGGAACTGCCTGTGTGTCAGGGACCCGGAGGAGGTGGCCTGGGAGCCTGAGAGAGTGGGCGGGGGAGAGAGGAGACGGGCAGAGAGGAGGCGGAGGCAGGGGCTGGGCCGCCGCGAGCTGGGAGGCAGGCGCGAGCAGCGGCCGCCCCTGGGCTGGGCTCCGAGGCCGGAGCGGGGGCTGGCCGCACGTCGGGCGCCAGGCCCGGGGCTGTGGGCACCGTGCCCAGCCCCCGGCGCACGCCGAGTCGCCGCCGCCGCCGCCGCCACCACCGCCGCTGCAGTCAGCATCTATCAGCGGGCGGGGGTGTCGTGGAACAGGCTGCTCCGCAGAGCCCGTCGCGACCCCGCGCCGCCCCGCCCCGCGGCCTGCCGGCCAGAGGAGCCGAGGGGGCCGCCCCTCGCCCAACCTACCCGAGATGGGGACCCCTGGGCCCAGGTAGGCACGTGGGGGGGATCAGGTGGCTCTGGGGGCCGGGGGCTTGCAACATCTAGGCCCGGCCTCCAGCCCTGGGAGGAATGGGGGTGAGACCGGGAACTGAGTTTTCTGGCTGTTGGTCCCCTGGCCAGTGTGGGGGAGGGTCTCTCAGTTCCTCCCCACCTCCTGGCCGGCAGCCTCCCCCAAGGCCTGGAGAGAGGATCGGGAGGCTGGGGGGGGGGGGCTGGTCTTGCTGTAGGAGGAGCGGTGCGTGGGTGCTGGGCTCCCACCGGCTGGCCCACTCTCTTCTCGGAGAGCACTCCTGCTACCGCCTCCAGAGGCCAAGGGCTCTCTGGATTTCTCTGGCTTCAGATGTTGCAGAAGGAGCTCTTGGCTGGAGCCTGGGATGCTGGCGAGCTCTTGCCCTCATCTGTCCTCACTATCTGGTTAGGGACCCTTCCCCGCTGTAGGCTTGCCTTGCCTCCCATCTCTCTTCCAAGTCCCTCAGAGCTGCTAGCAGGGATCTTAGCTCTAGGACTTCTGCGGCTCTGGCCTGGCATTGTCCTGGCCAGTGACTGTCCCCTAATCAAAGGGAGAGGGCTTGTGTGTCCCACTTGCGTCTGGCACCTTCACACTTGGGGAGGTCCAAGGGCCCAAGAGGCTGGGGTCTCAGGGATAGGCATGGTGGGGGGCAATGTCTACAGTCACTGGGATACTTACTGGGTGCAGAGGCCATGGACCAGCAGACCTATATGGCTCAGAGTGGTCCATGGGGACCTTGAAGGCCAGACAAGGACCAAGAGGGAGTTCTGGGGATGCTGGTGTCTCCCTCAGCTGCCAGCCATAGTCGTTGCTTTTCCGTCAGAGCTCTGAGGCTGCATTGGTGGGGGAGAGAGCACCACGTGTTCCCACATTCACTTCTGGATCCGCATAGCACCTCCTCTGCACCCAAAGGTGGGAATGTGAGACGGCCAGATTTAGGACCTCTCCAGGGCTGTGCAGGGTCCAGAGGCTTGGCTCCATTCCCACCCCCGTGCCCCCACCCCCAGCATTAGGAGCCTTCCAGAATCAGGAGCAGTTGGGCCAGGTCGGGATCTGGGGCCTGGATGGTACCCTCCACAGCTCCTGGAAGACTCAGTGCCTCCTGTCCTGGGCAAGGGTGTGGAGAATAGAGGCAGCTGTGTGCCTGTCTGCCTACCCATTCCTCCAGATGGAGCCTGCAGCAGAGGCAGCCTATGCCAGCCTCCTCTATGAGCCACCGTGGCCCAGGGAGGCTCTGCCAGCTCTGTGCAGGGATGGAGCTGGCTTCTCCTGGCCAGCCTGAGGTCATGCCTGCCTGGCAGCCTAGGCACAGTATTTGTGGCATACAGAGCACGGTCCCTGGGATTTCAGGGACACCTCAAGCCGGTCCTGGAAGAGATCAGTGCAGAGGGCATTGTTCCTATTAAAAGCCTTCCTGGGCTATGTGACAGTCCCCCTGGGCTCAGCCTTGTGAGCTCCTTGAAGAGCTTCTTCTATAGAACCCTGCATGAAAACAATGCTTGGTCAGGTAGTCCTCACTTAGCCGATATTGAAAGGTCGAATGGGGCCTAGAGAGGAAGAGTGACTTGACCAAGGTCACAAAGCAGCTGAGTGGGAGAGTCAGCACTAATGTACCCAGGTCTTCTACCTCTTGCTCTGGGGCTCTTGCAGCCCAGATGCTGGCTTCCCTGCTGCGGTGGCTGTGCCATAGACAAGACTCTGCCGGGGGCTAGGCATTGTAACCTGGCGCCTGAGGCTACCTGACCCCTTAGGAAGGGCCTTATGTTAGCCTCCAGCCCTTACCCTCAATAGATGAGCAGGAGAGGCCAGGGCTGAGAGAAAGGGCCGCCAGTGGCCCTGGGCCCTCTTGGAAGTGCAAAGAGCTGAGAGGATGGCAGGTACCCAGGGATGTTCTGGCCTGAGCCTCCAGGGGGCAACAGAGAGGGTTTTTCTGACTTCAGGCTGCTGTGGGAAGTGCTTTTAGCAGCAGCCCAGACTTCTCTAAGGGCCCCTTTCTGGGCTTCCCTGTCCCATTTGTTAAAAGGGGATAGTCACCTCGGCTGAGTGCAGTGGTGCTTGCCTGTAATCCCCGCACTTTGGGAAGCCAAGGCATGTGGATCACAAGGTCAAGAGATCGGGACTATCCTGGCCAACATGGTGAAACCCTGTCTCTACTAAAAATACAAAAATTAGCTGGGCGTGGTGGTGTGCACCTGTAGTCTCAGCTACTCGGGAGGCTGAAGCAGGAGAATTGCTTGAACTTGGGAGGTAGAGGATGCAGTGAGCCGAGATCGCACAACTGCACTCCAGCCTGGGTGACAGAGCAAGACTCTGTCTCAAAAAACAGAAAAAAAAAAAAGCCGGTGGTAGGGTGGGGGAAGAATGCCTGGAGAGTAGTACCAATGATTGCACAATCAAAGCGACGGCATTTATTGAACACTTACTGTAAACCATGTACTTCAAGAAGTGCTTTGAGTCATTTCACAGGATCCCTATCAGATAGGTATGATTAATTATCTACTTTTTACAGAGGAGAAACTGAGGCTCAGAGAGGTTATATCACCTGCCTAAAGTTACACAGCTGGCACGTGTGGGGCAGTCTGAGTCCAGAGTCCTTCTTTCTACCATGACATTTACTGGGGGCAGTGTCTGGAAGTACCAGCCTGGTGTCCAGCAGAACCAGGCAATTCCTTGGTAGGCCAAGGCCGGTCCAGGTGGAGAGGTGTGTGTGTGTGTCTGGCGAGGCAAGGGTGGCTTTGTGGGCTGAATATTACTATGGTCCTGAGGGATAGGGGCAGATCAGTACTGACTAGGAGCTCTCAGGGAAGGATCAGCCTTGGCCTTCTGCTTCCTGGCCAGGATCCCCCAGAAGTGGGGAAGCACCAGACTCTCTGCCCCCATTGGCTTTTAGGGAATATGGGCTGGCCCTGGACACATCCCAAGACCCCAGTAGGGACTGGGCTAAGGAGGCCCTGTGGGCAGGGAGCTGAGCCTGGGTGGATGGGTGTGGGTGGAACAGGCTGGCACTGCTTGCTTTGTGGGCTGGAGGCTTGTGGATCAGAATAGTAACAGCTAACATTTATTGAGCATTTATTATATGCCAAGCCCAGTTTTAAGGGCTTCCTTGTAGAACTCATATGTTCTTCACAAAGCCCTATGAGGTGCAGATGAGGTATAGGAGTTATTATTATTCCCATTTTACAGATTGAGGGAGCTGCAGCTTAGACAGTTGTTCAAGGTCAAACAGCTTGGTTGTTGGGGCATCAGGATTCAAACCTAGGCAGTGCGGGTTACAGCCATGTTCCTGGGGGCCATGCCTGTAGTTTCTCAGAGGCCATACTCCGTTTTCTTCAAGCTGAAGTAGTCACTGAGTTAGATGTATCCCTCTCCTCAAAGGCCTCCTGGTCTAGCTGGGAGAGATGCAGACATGACACATTGAAAGTAAAGAATGTGCCATTGCATATGCTCAGCATGGATTCCTATTTTGGTGCTCAGGGAAGTCTTCAAGAAGAGGGGGGCCTTTGAGCTGGGCACTGAAGGCCAAGTCGGATTTCAATGGTTGAAGGGGGAAGGGCACTCACTTCCCCAGGTCAGAGGGGAAGGAAATA
Source organism: Sapajus apella (assembly GCF_009761245.1). NCBI lineage: Eukaryota > Metazoa > Chordata > Mammalia > Primates > Cebidae > Sapajus > Sapajus apella. Next base: position 7,175,172 of record NW_022436973.1, on the reverse strand, counting down.
GGAATGCCTCTGAAGAAGAGTGGGTAGGCTGGTGTGCACGGAACAGATAGTGTGTGTGGCAGGGTGTGAGCTGGGAGGTGACTCAGAAAGTCAGCTTGTATTTGGGTTTTTGATGATGCTCTGGAATCCACCAAACATAGGCTCTAGTCACAGTACTGCCTTGTACTAGCCATGTGACCTTGAGCACGTCACTCAGCTGGCCTGCGCCTCAGTTTCCTCATTTGTAAAATGTAGATAAACATGCCTGTCTCATAGGGACCACGTCGTGGTTGTTACATAAAGCACCTAAGTGTAATGCTAACACATTGCAGGAACTCAGTAAACATGACTTCTCTCCTCGTTCTGTCTGTCTTAAATGTCAAGCCAAGGTGTTTCAACTTGACTTGAGCCTGGAGGCTCTAGGAACCTTTGCAGGATTTTGGTCTGCTGAGGAGCATGTCAGTACTGTGTTTTGGGGAGGTCCCTTTGTACAGGAGAGGATGGACTGTGACCTTACAGGGAGAAACCTTAACTGTGGGGACCTGGAGGGCTGGGGAGGGAGCAAGATTGGCACTCACTAAGGTGTCTCTCCAGTAGCGGGTGGCCAGTTTGGAGAAGGAGGAGCTTGGAGTGGGTAAGGCCACAGGGTCAGGAATTCCTTCTGAGGCCTGGTGAGTGTGAGAAGAAGAGCTGGTCTCCCTTCAGTCATCTGGAAGATTGGGCAGCATCTTTTTTTGCGCATCTGGCCTGTTTTTCTTTTGAATTATTTCTTTTGAATAAATTCCCATCAGAGCTTCCTCTATAATAGCAGCAAATTGGGACTAAGTGTCCAACAATAGGAAGAGGATGGAGAATGCTTTGGAACATCCACTGGATTAAATAATATGCAGTGGTGAACAGCCAGAGAAAAACTGTTTGCAGTGGATGGAGCTGTGCAATTGTAAAGCTCTTTTGCATCCTTGATTCATTTCGTGCTTATGACTGCCTTTTGACAGAGGTGGGGCCGGGGTTGTATCCCTGTGTGTGAAGAGAATGAAGCTAGACTCCAGTCTCCTTGAAGGCAGAGTTCACATTTTATTCATTGTTTAGTCACAGCATGTTGCTCAGTGGTTTGCAAATGCTTTTCCGAGGAAAGAATGAGTGAACTCATCAAGAGGGGAAGTGACTTGATTAAGTTCACACAAGTTGTAAGACACAGTACCTGCCATATTCTTGCTATTTGCTACTTGCCACATTCTTCTCACTCACCACTCACTATTTTCCAGGGGAGTAGGACAGAGAGGTTTCCAGTGAGGACTTGGGACTTGCATAGAACAGGGCATAGGTCTTGTTTCTGTTTTTACTAGCTGTGGCATTGGCAAGTGAATTAATCTTTCTAAGCCTCAATTTACCCATCTGTAATATGGATAGTCCAAGTACCTGCTTTTAGGGTTGTCATCAAGAGTAAATAAGTTAAGTCATGTAAAAATCTTGGTATGGTAACTGGCACATAGTAAAGTATCCATGAATGTTAGCAGAGATGATAATGTCATATGTAATGTCATTAACTGTCTGATACAATTAATTTTTTTTTTGAGACAGAGTTTCGCTCTTGTTGCTCCCCCCCACCGCCTTTTTTTTTTTTTTTTGGAGGCAGAGTTTCGCTCTTGTTGCGTAGGCTGGAGTACAATGGCATGATCTCAGCTCATTGCAACCTCTGCCTTCCGGGTTCAAGCTATTCTTCTGCCTCACCCTTCCAAATAGCTGGGATTATAGGCATGCACCACCACACCTGGCTAATTTTTCATTTTTTCGTAGAGACGGGGTTTCTTCATTTTGGTCAGGCTAGTCTTGAATTCCTGACTTGAGGTGATCTGCCCGCCTCAGCCTCTCAAGGTGCTGGGATTACAGGCATGAGCCACTGCGCCCGGCTACAATTAATGTTTAATGGGAAAAAAGACCCATAAAATGATGAGTATTCATATTAAAGTGGTATACAATTAGGTATTAACATAGATACAGATTGGAAGAAAACAGGCAGAAAATTGAGTAACAGCAAGCATATGGGAAGTAAATAAAACAGAAAAACAAATCTTTCTTTACTGTTGTATTTATTTTTTCTTTAATTTTTACTACAAAAGAAATTTGTGAAAAATCCTAATAATTCAGAAGTGTAGTCTGGGCACAGTGGCTCACACCTGTAATCCCAGCACTTTGGGAGGCCAAAGCGGGTGGATCACCTGAGGTCAGGAGTTTAAGACCAGCCTGACCAACATGGTGAAACTCCATCTCGATTAAAAATACAAAAAATTAGGCGAATGTGGTGGCAGGTGCCTGTAATCCCAGCTACTCAGGAGGCTGGGGCAAGAGAATTGCTTGAACTGGGGAGGCAGAGATTGCAGTGTGGTGAACCAAGATCACACCATCGCACGCCAGCCTGGGCGACAGAGTGAGACTCCATCACAGAAAAAAAGTATATTCTCCCCTTAGATCCCCAAGCAAATCTTACTGTCCAGTTTTAGCTAATAACAGCACAGTGTATATTCTTCCAGGATCTTTTCTATACCAGCATAAACATACAAACCAGAATGAGATCATACATTGCATTATTGTTTTACAACTTGCATTTTTCACATTGACATCTTTTCATGTCAGTAGATATAAAATCTACCATAAATTTTTGCAGTAGGTATGTAATACTGTTATAATTCGTTTTTTTCATGGATAAACCCTAGCTAATTTGGCCAGCCCCCTGTGGATTGACATTTGACGTTGTTCCCAATTTTACGGTATTCTAAGTAGCGCTGACAATGAACTCGTACAGCGTTTAGACAATTAATGAAAATCAAGTGAGAGAAAGAGTCAGAAACCATGAGACCGTGAGAGTTGCCCTCAAAGGTCTGCTGCTTCTCCTTCTCCCGTTCCCTCCTCTCCTCACTGGAGCCTGAGGGGACCGGTCTTGGAGGAGTCCTCTCTCTGTCACCCTCAAAAGGTGGTGATGTCCCAGGGAGACCCTTTCTTTCACCCACCCAGTATACAGCTCTCCTAGGAAATTTTCAAATTCTCTTAGGATGCTGTAAACTGCTGCTTCGGCTGTGCTGCTGTCCACACCCAGAGTGTCATTGGACAAGCTTTTTACCTTTTTTGCACCTCAGTTTGTCCATCTGTCTGGTAGTGATCAGAGCCATTGCTACCACTGACTATTATATGTTAAATACTGTGCTAGAGCAAGCTTCGTGCACATTACCTGGTTTTCTCTTTTATATTATTGGATTTTTTTTTGAGATGGAGTCTTGCTTTGTCACCCAGGCTGGAGTGCAGTGGTATGATCTCAGTTTACCACAACCTCTGCCTCCAGGATTCAAGCAATTTTCCTGCCTTGGCCTCCTGAGTAGCTGGGATTACAGGCACACACCACCATGCCTGGCTAATTTTTGTATTTTTAGTAGAGACAAGATTTTATTGTGTTCGCCAGGCTGGTCTCAAACTCCTGACCTCAGGTAATCTGCCTGCCTTGGCCTCCCAAAGTGCTGGGATTACAGGCGTAAGCCACCGAGCCCAGCTATTATTCTTGTTTTTTTTAAAAACAGGCTCTTGGCTGGGTGCAGTGGCTCACGCCTATAATCCTAGCACTTTGGGAGGCCAAGGCAGGTGGATCACATGAGATTGGGAGTTTGAGACCAGCCTGACCAACCAGGAAAAACCCCATCTCTACTAAAAATACAAAAAATTAGCTGGGCATGGTGATGAATGCCTGTAATGCCAGCTACTGAACAGGCTGAGGCAGAAGAATCACTTGAATCTGGAAGGTAGAGCTTGCAGTGAGCTGAGATTGCGCCATTGCATCCCAGCCTGGGTAGCAAGACTGAAATTCCATCTCAAAAAAAAAAAAAAAAAGAATGATAGGCTCTCACTCTGTCACCCAGGCTTGAGTACAGTGGCATAGTCACAGCTCACTGTGACCTCAAACTCCCAGGGTCTAGTGATCCTCCTGCCTTAGCCTCATGAATAGCTGGGACTACAGGTGCACCCCACCATGCCCAACTAATATTGAGGGGGCACAGAGTAAAGACAGCGTCTCACTCTGCTGTCCAGACTGGTCTCAAACTCCTGAGCTCAAGCAATCCTTGCACCTCAGCCTTCCAAAGTGCTGGGATTACAGGCATGAGCCACCACACCCTGCCTATCTCCTTTAATTCTCACTATACACCTTGGGAGAGGTGCAGGGGATATTCTTCTCCATAGAGGTTAAGTAACCTGGCCAAGGTCACCAAGGCTGTGGCATCAGGATTCCAGCCCTGACTCATAAGCCCATGTCCGTAACTGCTATTTCTTGCCCACTGTCAACAATAGCTAATTGGTGAGGTCCAAGCAAAATGATGATGATAAAAAGATCCTTTAAATTGTAGAGTGCCCTGCACGTGGGAGGGACTGATACTGCTGTTATTATTTCTACATCCAGAGCAACAGTAGCTTTGGTTACATGGTATGCAGCAAGTTGGAGGTCGTGGGATGTAGCAGCACTGAGCGGGGAGAGCACTGGATGTGAGCCAGCCCACCTGAGTCCTAGTCCTGGTTCTCCTTGGAACTGACTTGCCACATGGTCTTGGCTGCTAAGCCACCTGGGAAATAAGCCTACCTACTCTGTGCGGCCCTCATCCAGTTCAAATGAGATAAAGCCCCAAAGACGCCCCAGCACGTTGTGTGGCTCTCAGAGGATACCCTGCTAGCGGGAGGTCTCAGTCTGCCTCCTGTACCATCATCAGCATAGGCCAGGTGGGACACATTTCTCCTTTTTGATGGTATCACTCTGCAGTTCTGTGCTGTCACATGGTCCCCAGTCCACCACTGCACATCAGCCTGAAGCTCCCCGGTAGCCCGTGAAGCTTTTGGGCAAGAAGCCAAGGCTGATGGGTGGCCTCTCATGTTGTTTGGTTTAATTTGAAGTGGTGTCCGTGGGTACCGCAAGCCTCTGACAAATTGCCGTCTCCCCACTGCCATGTACAAACCTGAGCACCAGACAGCATGACCACAGACCCAGCTCCCTCTTTGATCCTTCAGTCCTGGCTGTGAAGGTGGCCTGAGGCCTCAGAGGCGGCTCTCTCAGCCTGTACCTTCCCCTCCTTTCATTCATGTCCATGCAGGCGCTATCGCTCAGGGAAGGGAGTGTGCCCTACTGCAGAAATCCCCTTGGGAAGTCACATCATCTCTAGCAAGTGAGAGAAAGAATAAGTCCTAATAGGCACCCGTTCTGGGTTTTTTTGTTTTTTTTTTTTTTTTGGCTGTAATTCTTTTTTCCTTTCTGACTCCCAAAGTAATACATGTTCGTAGTAGAAAATTGAAAAATACAGAGAAAAAGGCCTCTATTTCCTTCTCTAAGGGAATGCTATTGTTAACATTTCAGTCTTTGGACTTAATTGGAGAATAGCTAATATTTCTGGAGCAAATATTTCTAATATTTTGGTACGTGTTTAGTGTTTTACAGGCATGATCTGATTCCATTTTCACAGTAAACCTGTGAGGTCGGCAAGATTATCATCATGACTTTACAGATGAAGAAACTGAGGCACAAAGAGGTTAGGGGCTTGCTTATGGTTCCCTTGCCTTCCTTGACTTCCTAGTCTCTTCTGTCTCTTCCCAGGCTCCCCTCATCTTCAATGAGCATCAGGTGATGGATCAGTCAGATTCTGACAGGAAACAGAATTCCACTCAGATGCTTCCTCTGAGGAGATGTTAATAAAGGTGTGAGCAGGGTGAGGGGAACCCACAGGGGATGCTGAGGCACCTACAAACTCACAGTGACAGCAGATGTTACCAGCTCTTAGCCTGAATGAGCAGGAGGTGGTGGTGTTACCTGAGTTCTGTGATGGGTAAGGGTGGGCAGGGAGCTGTCACAGAGGGGCTCAGCCACCACCAGGACCACAGGGAGAGAAACTGGGAAAGGTATACCCAGGATCTCTCTCCTTCTGCCTTCTGACTTCCTGCCAGTGCCTTTTTTTTTTTTTTTTTTTTAAGATGGAGTCTCACTCTGCTACCCAGGCAGGAGTGCAGTAGCATGATCTTGGCTCACTGCAACCTCCCATTCCCAGGTCTGCCTCAGCCTCCCTGGTAGCTGGGACTATAGGTGCGTGCCACTACACCTGGCTAATTTTTGTATTTTTATTAGAGACAGGGTTTCACCATGTTGGCCAGGCCCATCTCAAACTCCTGACCCCAAGTCATCCGGCCACCTCAGCCACCCAAAGTGCTGGGATTACAGGTGTGAGCCACCATGCCCGGCCTCTGCCAGTGCCTTCTATTGGCCAAATGGAACCAGAAGCCAGCAGTCAAGGGACAGTCCAATGGGCCAGCCTCCTGCTTCTTCAAGCAGGCCATGGATCTGGGAGTGCAAATGGGAGATTAACAACCCAGGTGGTAGTTGTAGGGAGACGGGAGAGACGTGTCCCCTGACTTCCCAGAAAGAAAGAGTTGTCTTAGTAACTGGTTTTTGAAAACATCATTCAAGGCTGGGCACGGTGGCTCACGCCTGTAATCCCAGCACTTTGGGAGGCTGAGGAGGGCGAATCACGAGGTCAGGAGTTCAATACTACCCTGGCCAACATAGTAAAACCCCATCTCTACTAAAAATACAAAAAATTAGCTGGGTATGGTGGTGGGGATCTGTAATCCCAGCTACTCGGGAGGCAGGAGAATCACTTGAACCCGGGAGGCGGAGGTTGCAGTAAGCTGAGATCTTGCCACTGTACTCCAGCCTAAGCGACAGTGCAAGACTCCATTTCAAAAAGAAAACATAAATCATTCAAAGCAAAAGAGTTTTTTCTGTCTGGCAGTCTCTTGGTGTTTTGATGTCTCCTCCCTTCCCTGCCCCCCATCTCTTCTCTCACCTGGCTCAGAATTCCCAAGAAAACCTGGGCAACAGTCTTCGATGTCATCAGTGTGCAGGATTTAGAAGAGACAGCCTTGCCGTGATACATGTGGTTGTGTATGTTCTCATGTTGTTTCACTGCTGTGCCTATGCATACAAAAACATACTTCTTGTGTACGTGTCATAAGCGTCTATAACATATTCTCCTCTGTATCCAGCAGGACATTAAGTTTTTTAAAATTTATTTATTTTTGAGACAGAATCTCACTCTGTTGCCCAGGCTGGAGTGCAGTGGTGTGATCTCAGCTCACTGCAACCTCTGCCTCCCAGGTTCAAGCGATTCTCCTGCCTTGGCCTCCCAAGTAGCTGGGATTACAGGTGCATGCCACCATGCCTGGCTAATTTTTGTGTTTTTTCTAGAAACAAGGTTTCACCATGTTGGCCAGGCTGGTCTTGAATTCCTGGCCTCAAGTGATCCACCTGCCTTGGCCTCCCAAAGTGCAGGGATTACAGTTGTGAGCCACCATGCCCAGCCCAGGACATTAACTTTTGTATCTCAAAGTCCTTCCATTCTCTGTAATAGCCTTGATCTCCATGGCCGCCTTCTGATGTGGAGGACAGGGGCTCTCATCCCAGTTTGACAAATGAGGAAACTAATGCTCAGAAAGAGAAAGTAGCTGGGCATGGTGGCTCATACCTGTAATCGCAGTACTTTGGGAGGACAAGGTGGGTGCATCACCTGGGGTCAGGATTTCAAGACCAGCCTGACCAACATGGTGAAATCCTGTTTCTACTAGAAATACAAAAATAGCTGGGCATGGTAGCAGGCGCCTGTAATCACAGCTACTCTGGAGGCTGAGGCAGGAGGAGAATCGTTTGAACCAGGGAGGCAGAGGTTGCAGTGAGCCAAGATTGTGCTACTGCACTCCAGCCTGGGTGACAGTGAGACTCCATCTCAAAAGAAAGAAAGAGAGAGAGAGAGAGAGGGAGGGAGGGAGGGAGGGAGGGAGGAGGGGAAAGGAAAGAGGAAAGAAGAAGTGACTTGCCCAAAGCCGATCAGATCAGAAGTGGAAGCAAGGCAGCAGTGGTCCTGATTCTGAGTTCAGCTCTTTCGATATATTTCCTCTTCAATGGTGGGAGGTCTTTCTTTAGCCAGCTCCAACCCTGGAAGAAATCAGTACAGCCTGAGCCCCCTGAGGTTGCTGGAATGCCATACAGTGGGAAGAACTCTGGAGTCAGAGATGCCTGGCACAGCCTTATGACCTTGGGCAAATCTGTTGGCCTCTTTGAGTCTGTGCATCCTCATTAGTAAAATAAGGAGAATAACATCAGGACTTCGGATTGAAAAATCAGGTGTTGAGACTAACAAATCATCAGGAGAGGCTGGCTGGCTGGTAGCCACAAAGGCTCCCAAGGTGAATGCAGCCCAGGTCTCTATGCCCATTTGGGTAGAGTAGAAATTGTCTGTTTGTGTTCTATCCATCAATCATCCATGTGTTCAACCTTTTATCCATCTACCCAACCATCTGATGCCAAATCTGCTGAATGTAAGTTCTGGCACTGCTGTTTACTAGCTGTGTGACCTGGGGCTAGTTTCTTTCTTTTTCTTTTTTTTCTTTTTTTTTTTTTTGACTTACTTTTTTTTTAAAAAAAGATGGGGTTTTGCCATGATGGCCAGGCTGGTCTTGAACTCCTGACCTCAGGTGATCCACCCACCTCGGCCTCCCAAAGTGCTAGGATTATAGGTGTAAGCCACAGTGCCTGGCCAAGGGGCCAGTTTCTTAACTTCTCTGCTTCAGTTTCTTCTTTTGTAAAATGGGGATAATAAGAGTACCTATAACCTATTACAGATTATTGTGAAGATGAAGTGAGTTCATTGATGTAAAGTACTCAGATCAGTGCCTGGCAAATAGCAGACTACAAATGATAATGTTATTTATCAAGAACTGTGCTGAGCCCTGGGGATAATGGCTAATGAGACAAAATTCTTATCTTTATGGAGTTTATTTTTGAAGGAGGGATAAAAAGAAATAAGCAATTCTCCTGCCTCACTCTGGCACTTTGGGAGGCCAAGGCAGGCGAATTACTTGAGGCCAGGAGTTCAAGACCAGCCTAGCCAACGTGGTGAAACCTCGTTTCTAGAAAAAAATACAAAAATTAGCCAGGCATGGTGGCACATGCCTATAATCCCAGCTACTTGGGAGGCTGAGGCAGGAGAATTGCTTGTTTGTATAAAAAAAATTATCGATTGATTTAAATCGATGAGAGAAGTTCAGTTTGTGATCATTACTATGAAAACCAACCACCCAGCTGGGCATAGTGGCTCATGCCTGTAATCCTAGCACTTTGGAAGGCCAAGGCGAGTGGACTGCCTGAGCTCAGGAGTTTGAGACCATCCTGGGCAACACGGTGAAACTCCATCTCTACTAAAATCCAAAAATTAGCTGCAGGTGGCTGCATGTGCCTGTAGTCCCAGCTACCGGGGAAGCTGAGGCAGGAGAATTGCTTGAACCTGGGAGGCAGAGAGCCGAAATCATGCCACTACACTCCAATCTGTGTGGCAGGGCAAGACTGTCTCTAAAAAAACAAAAACAGAAACAAAAAGAGAGAAAGAAAACCAGTCACTCAACCCAGCATGCTTGCTTAATGGATTCAAAGTTTCTGTTTGGGGTGATAAGAATTTTTGGAAATGGATAGTGGTGATTTTTGCATAACATTGTGAATGTAATTAATGCCTCTGAATTGTTACCCTTCACAATGGTTAAAATGGCAAAATGAAACAAAAACAAAAGCAATCTGGCATGCTGTAACCAAAAAAATAGGGGAAGGGACCTAAATAAATTAGACAGGGTGGTCAAGAGGCACACAGATTCACGATCTGAAGGTGGGATCTGCCAAGCTATCCATGCAGAGGGAACATTACAGGCAGGCATTAAGGACAAAGCCCCAACGCCTGGCACAGTAGAAGAACAGACGGAAAGCCAATGTGACAAGCTCATGGTGAGGGTGGCAGCGTGGGGAGGCAACAGGGGACCAGTAATGGTGGGAACTGATGCTGAAAAGATGGGCGACAGCCATATAGAGAGGCCTGTAGCATGGATAAGGAGTTTTATTTTAATGGGAGGGCCTTGGGAGTTTTAAAGAGGGCATCTGGCCAGGCGCAGTGGCTCTTGCCTATAATCCCAGCACTTTGGGAGGCCGAGTCGGGCAGATTGCCTGAGCTCAGGAGTTCAAGACCACCCTGGGCAACATGGTGAAACTCCATCTCTACTAAAAATACAATAATTAGCTGGGTGTGGTGGCGGGTGCCTGTAGTTCCAGCTACTTGGGAGGCTGAGGCAGGAGAATTGCATGAACCTAGAAGGTGGAGGTTGCAGTGAGCTGAAATCATGCCACTGCACTCCAGCCTGGGCCATAGAGTGAGACTCCATTTTCAAAACTAAAAAAATAAAGAGGGTGGGCCAGGCGCTGTGACTCACGGCACTTTGGGAGGCTGAGGTGGGCAGATACTTGAGGTTGGGAGTTCAAGACCAGCCTAGCCAACATGGAGAAACCCTGTCTCTACTAAAAGTACAAAAATTATCCAGGCGTGGTAGCACATGCCTGTAATTCCAGCTACTTGGGAGACTGAAGCAGGAGAATTCCTTGAACCCAGGAGGCAGAGGTTGCAGTGAGCCGAGATCACACCATTGCACTCCAGCCTGGGCACCAAGAGCGAAACTCTATCTAAAAAAAGTAGAATAAATAAATAAAAAGTAAAAAAAATTAAAGAGGGTGTCCATTGAGAATTTTGGAAAGATTCTCACGGCTGCTTTGTGGATAATAAAGTCTAGGAGGGCCCAAGTGGTCACAGGGAGACCATGAAACAGGCTGGGACAGCTCTCCTGGAACAAGCTAATAGTGGCTTAGATTTAGGCAGTTGCAATAGTGATGGAGAAAAAGAGCAAATCCAAATTACTACTCAGAGGTGCTGACTCATGCTAACCCTTGTTAGAGGGCCTGATGTATAAAGCAGATACCAGTTGATTCATTTTTAAGGCATGGTTTACTGTCAGACTGAGTGGATATTGCCTCATCTGGGCTAGGACACCCTCTCCCTGCAGGCCACCCAGATAAAGAGCCACAGATGAGAAGGCTGCTGAGTGCCCCTGGAAGGTGAGCTAGAGGAGCCAGAGGGTGGTTGCGATGTTGAAGAGCGTCAGATGCTGACAGCCCGCTGGGCCAGCCCCAACTCAGCCCAGACGAGCATCCCTGGCCTCACTGGGCCCCTTTCCCCCAGACAGAGAGCAAGTATGGCGCTGTCAGCATTTACTTCTCTGACTGACTTTTCTCTTTTCTAATCCTGTGCATTAGGCCTTTCATATGTTAGTGTCATCAGTCTGGCCCTGCTGGCCTCTGTCTCTTAAAAACATCTCTTTCTCCGTTCGTTGTGGGTGGATGCTTCTGAACTCCCGTTCTTAGGCCCCTCCTCACTATAGCTTCCCATTACTGCTGGTAATTATAGTCCCTACCTCTCAGGCTTGTTTTATTGGGTGCATACCATGCTAACTGCTTTCTCTGTGTTATTTTCCTAACTCTCCTTCACTGTCCTGAGAGGGAGGGAGGAGTGTCTCTGTTTTATAGAAGACGTAACTTAGGCACAGAAAAGTGAAATCACTTGTCCAAGGTCACAGAGCGAGCAAGCATTGGCACTAGGCTTTGGGTCTGGGTCTGCCTGACTCCAAAGCCTGTCCTGTGAACCACTGAGCCACCAGGCTGCCTACCCTACCTCCCTGCAAGAGGTCCATGAATGACTGTGTGATGTCTCTAGCCCTGGGCCTGGCTGGCAGGAGCACTCAGTGATGGGAATCCCATCCTTCTCCGGCACAGAGATGCTCCTGACTCTTGCAAGGCTGCCTGCACCCTCCCAGCCCTGTCACTCCTCCTGAGCTCCAACCAGCCCCTCCTTCCAGGCTGTTTGGTGCTTACCCCACCCTGCCCTTTTTTTTTTTTTTTGAGACAGAATCTTCCTCTGTCACTAAGCTGGAGTTCAGTGGCCTGATCTAGGGTCACTGCAACCTCTGCCACCCAGGTTCAAGCAATTCCCCTACCTCAGTCTCCTGAGTAGCTGGAACTACAGGTGTGCGCCACCATGCCTGGCTAATTTTTTGTATTCACCATGTTGACCTGGATGGTCTTGATCTCCTGACCTTGTGATCCTCCCACCTCTGCCTCTCAAAGTGCTGGGATTACAGGCATGAGCCACCACGCCTGGCCAGTGCTCACCTTTATAGGCTTCTCACTCTGAAGTGCCAGGATGTCAAGGTCTCCTGTCTGTCCCCTGCCTAGTCCCCTTGTTCCCATCTCTGGGCACCTGCCCACATGGTGACTCAGCTCAGATGCCCTCCCTGCATCTCCTGTCTAAATGGCTCCCTTTTTCAACACCCAATTCCACATTCATTCCCCACCCTAGAGGCATCCTTTGGGAACTCCAGGCTACAGTCCAGATCACCAGGTCCCCAGACTCTGCTGAGACGCTGAAACATACATGACAAATCTAGATCGTCTCCTTCTGGAGTGTTTAGCCATTTCCTGGGTGAGCATCCTCCTCCCACATTGCAGCCAGCTCCTAGAGAAGCATCACGTGCCTCCCTCCAGGGGCCACTACGGTGCCTGGCCTGGCCTAGCTGCACAGCAGTCTCCATCAGTCTTCCCACCTGGGCCTGGAGGGAACCATGCCCACATGGCGGGCTATGTCAGAAGCCAGGCCAGGCCCTTGGCTCCCTTTCTGTGGCCTAGTGAGAGAACCGTGCTGTTGTCTCTGGATTTGTGAAATTAAGATTTCATCCTAGATTTTTTTTAAAACATGTTATTTTTGATTTATAAATTTTTAAAGGGTTTAAACAGACCTTTTCTCTTTCTCATACTGTCATACCAAGCCATGTGCACGAGAAACATTTCTTTTTTGACCTCTAACTTAAACCCATTCAAGGAATCTCCAAGTATAGTAGCAAAACCAAGAACTACAGTTAAACAGAATGAAGAAAAAATAATAATCTGTCTTCCTGCCACCCAGAAATAACTATGGTTAATGCTTTGCTGAATTTTCCATATCTGTGCATGTGTATTCATTAAAATAGGGTCAATCTGTACAAACTGTTGTGTATCATGCCTTTTTACTAAAATATTTTCCATGATTGTTTACTTTTTTTTTTTAACTTTCTAGAGTGGATGAGCTATCATTTATCTCACTAGCCTCTGGCCATGGAATGCAGAGGTGGCTCCTGCTGCATCCTTGGCATTCAGCCTGAGCCTGAGTGCTTTCTCCTTTGGGGGGGTTCTGTTGGGGTTTGCTTAAGTTAGCCAAGTACAGTGGAGAGAAAGCAGACCTAGCGTTAGGATCTGGGATTTCCAGGGGCTGGGGAGGGAGGAGAGTGGGTGGAGGAATCAGGGAAACCTGTCTGAGGAAATGACCATCACTCAAATCTTTTTTGCTCAACTGTAAAGGAGTCTCACCTGTAAAGGAAGAGGAGTAGAATGAATTATCTCAAAAGGCATCCAGCTCCTCTCGTCTGTGGTTCTGGGAGGGCCAGCCGTTTGCTGCCAGCAGGCTCTGCTGGAGACCCAGGCAGAGGAAGACTGAGACTGGGATATTTATGTAAGGTTGCTTTCCTGGCTATTTCAAGAACCCTCAGGCTCGGGAAAAGTTCCGAGAGTATGAGCTGAAATCAGATTGAGGCCATCTGAAAGGGAGGAGTGGAAGTGTCTCCCGGCTGCCTGGGCCCACGAGGGGTCATGTAGATTCTGCATCTCACAGCAGAAAACACACAGATGAATCTGTGGGTGCTTTTTTTTTTTTAAATTTGTAAGCAAAATTAAGCAGGCAGTTATTTTAAGGGTTCTTGCCTATTGGCCTTATCTGACATGACCAGTATCCTTAAGTGCAGGCTCAGAAAAGATCCTGAGCCTGGCGCACAGGTATCATGTGGGCCCTTCCAAGGCTGTGGGCTCCCCTAGGGCAGCTCTCGTTGCTTTGTATCCTGGCCTGGAGTCAGCACTCATTGTCCCATAAGTGACAGAGAGCCTTTATCCAACTGTGGCTTTAAGTTATACCCATAAAGCATAGAGTAGTGGCTTGAGTGGAAAGCGTTTCTGGGTGGGGAGGAGGCGATGGGGACCCAGGCCTTCCTTTCTTCCTCCTCTTACTTCTTAACAGCAGCATCAATACCAGCAAATCCTCTCATTTGTACTCTAAGCCTCAGCCTACAAAGCCTTTCCCCTGTCATTCACTGTGTGTGGGGGTGCTGAGGATGTTCAGGGCCCTGGAGCTCTCCTGTGACTGAGTGGGGTGCTTGGGGTGCTCAGGGTCCCTGTCTTTCTGTCCAGTGCTCTTGGCTTTGGGCCGAGCTGATGCCCATTGAGATGTAGGGAGAAAAACTGAAAAATGAAAAAAGTGTCGGGCAGGGGATCTGGAGCATGTGGCTGGCCCAGGGTGGATGCTGTGTCTATCTGTCTGTCTGTCTGTCTGTCTATCAGAGGCCTCCCACAATGGATGGTGCAGGGGAGAGGGCCTGCCAGGTCTAGCCTGAATCTCTCTCATGTAATATGATAGATTTAGAGGAAGGGCCTGGACTCAGGAGGAGGGTTCCTGCTCATTTCTCTCTATTTTCCTGGTTTTAGCTTTAAAGTTTTCTTTGAGGCTCTGTTGATTGGGGGCAGGAATGGTTGCATTTGATGCCCCCTCCCCTACCGAACCTTTTTAAAAAGCTAACTTGTGAGTTAAAAAATGCCTATGTGTATTTTATTTATTTATTTATTTATATTTTATTTTATTTTGAGATGGAGTCTCACTCCGTCACCCAGGCTGGAGTGCAGTGGCTCACTGCAACATCGGCCTCCTGGGTTCAAGTGATTCTCTTGCTTCAGCCTCCTGAGTAGCTGGGATTTCAGACGTGTGTGACCACACCGGCTAATTTTTGTATATTTAGTAGAGATGGGGTTTCACCATGTTGGCCAGGCTAGTTTCAAACTCCTGACATCAGGTGATCCGCCCGCCTCGGCCTCCCAAAGTTCTGGGAGTATAGGCATGAGCCACTGCGCCTGGCCTACATATGTATATTTTGAAAGATAAAAGTAGTTCCAAAGCATATAAAGTGAAAGTGAAGTTTTCTCTCTTATGTCACCTTGTTCCCAGGGATCTCTTTCGTTTTCCTTTACCCACTTCTGCCTTACCAACCTCTCTTAACAATTTGGTGAGTATCCTTTCAGACCTTTTACTAAATGTGTGCAAACACAAACATATGTTGTTGAGGTTACTGTTTTGTTTTTCTTTTTTTTTTTTTTGGAGATGGAGTCTCGCTCTATTGCCCAGGCTGAGTGCAATGGTGCACTCTTGGCTCACTGCAACCTCCACCTCCCAGGTTCAAGTGATCCTCCTGCCTCAGCCTCCCAAGTAGCTGGGATTACAGATGTGTACCACCACGCTGGGCTAAGTTTTGTATTTTTAGTAGAGACAAGGTTTCACCATGTTGGCCAGGTTGTCTCAAACTCCCGACCTCAGGTGATCCGCCCTCCTTGGCCTTCCAAAGTGCTGGGATTACAGGCATAAACCACCACGCCTGGCCTGCTTTGTTTTTCAAATATAAAAATGAGACCATGCCATTCTCTCTCTCTCTTTCTCTTTCTCTCTCGTTAACTTGCTTATTCCAGCAGAATAGCTAGGCAATGGGTCCTTGACTCTCTGAAATCTCATTTACTGCTAAAAGGGGAAAATGACAAGAATAGTTCATCCCAGAGAGTATTTCTCTATGTTGTTCACTTTTTGGATGAATCCCAGAGAGGTGAAGTGACTGCCACATTTGTGGCCAACTCAGGGCCTGAGCCTGGTTTTTTTTTTTTTTTTTTTTACTTTTACATCGTTAGGGCTGCGCAATTTTTTGTTTTGTTTTGTTGTTTTAAGTTTCTTCCTGTCATTCTCTTTTTGGATACATTCTGTGAAGCTAGCAGTGCAGGAATTATTGAAGCTTGGGGCATGAAGAGGTGTGCCCAGATTCAGCACTAGAAGGGTCTGGAACCCAGGGCTCTTTTGGTTAAATTCTGTGCATCCAGCTTTTCTGACGGGCAACCAAGTACCAGGTGAGGTGGCTGGAGAGACAGCCTGGCTTGGACCCTGCCTGGACGCGATCACTGGCTGCCCCGTGTGCTCCTGGCAGAGTAGAGCTCCTTGGAAGGACTCATCATCCCTAGCAAGGGCCAGAGATTAGGGTCACTGAGGAGCTGCAGACACAGGGTGGCAGGGTGCCTGTGACCTCAGCCACTAACCCCTCACCTCCCATGACTCTCCCCCATCCCCACTTCTGCTGTCTCTCCCTCCCTCCTCCCTTCACCCTATGACTCTTTGTCTCTTTGCCTCCATCTGTCTCTCTCTGCGTGTGGTTCCTGCCCCTCTTGCTGTCACACCATTGCTGTCCCTCCCTGTCCAATGTTTTCCGTCATGTCAATGCAGGCGTGCTGGTCACCATGACAACAGAAACAGGCCCCGACTCTGAGGTGAAGAAAGCTCAGGAGGAGACCCCACAGCAGCCTGAGGCTGCCGCCGCTGTGACCACCCCTGTGACCCCCGCAGGCCACAGCCACCCAGAGGCCAACTCCAATGAGAAGCATCTTCCCCAGCAGGACACGCAGCCTGCTGAACAGGTGTGTGCCTGAGAGCATGGACATCCCTTTCTTGTCCAGACTGTCCTCCAGGTCCAGTTCTTAGAGCCCCAGTATTTTTTCAGGAGGGAGGAAAGAAAGAAACTAAGATTTATTAGTGACCCGTTACATGCCGAGCACTGTCCTGGGAGCATCGGAGTCATTTTATTTTCTTTCTTGAGACAGATCTCGCTGTGTTGCCCAGGCTGTAGTGCAGCCTCAATCTCCCAGGCTCAAGCAATCCTTGTGCCTCAGCCTCCTGAGTAACAGGGACTACAGGCATGCACCACCACACCTGGCTGACTTTTTAAACTTTATTTATTTATTTAGTTTTTGAGTTGGAGTCTCACTCTTTCACCCAGGCTGGAGCGCAGTGGCGCCATCTTGGCTCACTGCACCCTCCACTACCCAGGTTCAAGCGATTCTCCTGCTTCAGCCTCCTTAGTAGCTGGGATTATAGGCGTGTACCCCCATGTCTGGCTAATTGTTGTATTTTTATTAGAGACAGAGTTTCACCATATTGACCAGGCTAGTCTTGAACTCCTGAACTCAGGTGATCCACCCGCCTCGGCCTCCCAAAGTGCTGGGATTACAGGCGTGAGCCACTGTGCCCGGCCATCATTTTTTTTTTAACTTTCAGTAGAAACAAGGTCCTTCAGTAGAGACAAGGTCTCACTATGCTGTCCAGGCTGGTCTCAAACTCCTGGGCTCAAGTGATCCTCCTGCCTTGGCCTACCAAAGTGCTGGGATTACAGGTGTGAGCCACCACACTGGGCCCATTGTGGTCATTTAAAAATTTTTTTCTCTCAAACTAAAGAGTAACTACCCCATTTTACCCTTGAGGAAACTGAGCACCAGCAGGATAAAGTGAGTTACCCAAAGTCACATTGCCATAAAGTGACAGAGCTGAAGTCAAATCTAGATCTGATTTTGAAGCCTGAGTTCTTTCCATTTCTTTTCCTATATCCGAACATGTCTGTTCTAGCTTGGCCAGCCCCACGTGACCCCAGAGCAAAACCCATTGCCCTAAAGCTACAAGGGACTCACCTCGTCATGTAATTCACACCTTCCTTAATTCATGACAGGCCTGGAGAGGGCAGGGAATAGGCCAAGATCACCAAGGGAGTCGGCAGTGGAGTTAGGATCAGGGCGGGGGGCAGGTCTCTGGCCTTCCTTCTCTCCTTTAGCTCAGTACACAGCTCCCAGCCTCCTGCTAGATCCAGTGATGAACAGAAAGGAGGAGACCAGATGGATGCTGTGATGACTCGTGCGCTGCTCTAGGAGAGAGACAGGGCAGCGCTGGCCACCGGCTTTGGTTTCATGGGATGCCCCTGCCTCAGAGGATGCCTATGGCAGCAGTAGCCTGCAGGGAAGACGGGGACCTCTCACTGCATGGCAGCCCTGGCTCTCCTCCTGTGCACACCAGCCATAGGTCCCGGTTGCCCTGTGGGTCTCAGAGAACAGTAACTCTCATTCAGGGGTCTGTCTTGGACCCAGCTGCCTCCATATTGCTTCTTATTTATATGAAAGGCCATGGCTTAAAACTCACTGAGCAAACTCTTCCCTTGCTTGGTCCTGCAGAGCCTAGACATGGAGGAGAAGGACTACAGTGAGGCCGACGGCCTGTCGGAGAGGACCACGCCCAGCAAGGCCCAGAAGTCACCTCAGAAGATTGCCAAGAAATACAAGAGTGCCGTCTGCCGGGTCACTCTGCTTGATGCCTCGGAGTATGAGTGTGAGGTGGAGGTAGGGGAGTACTCCGCGCCATATGTCCCGTCCGCGGTTGACCGGTCTCAGGTCCAGGGCAGGCTCCTGTGTGTACCCAACCTGGGCCAAACCAGAGGAGTCCTGGACCGGCTGCAGTGTCCAAAGAGATGACCTGGCTCAGAGCTCCTTTGTACAGATGGTGGCACCAAAGCCTGAAGAGAGTGGTTATGATTGCAAATAGAATTAGATGAGGCACAGGGCTGGCACCAGGGGAAGGGTGACTGTATCTTGGCAAGGATGCCAGCATGTAAGGGCTGATCTACATCCCAGTAGACCTAGGAGCTGGGCCCTCCTATTCACCCAGGAGAGTAATTTCCATTAGAATCATTTTTCTACACTGGGTGGAGAGAGGGGTTCTCCCTTCCTAGTGAATATCCCTGTCCAGGGAACCATCTCAAGTCTCCAGGACAAACTAGTCACCTGAGGTTCTATGGGAAGCCCGTCACCCAGTCATAGGGAGGCGGCCCACTGGGAGGATGTCACCCGGGCTGTGTAGAAACCCTGTGGGATGGCCCTGCCCCATGGTGGTGACACAGCAGACGCCTCCTTCTGGGGTTGGCCCTCCAGGCCCCGTGTTTAGGTCTCCTTTTCCTGTATAGGTTCTGACTCTCACCTTAATTCTGAGGTCTCGATTGCCACCTCTGTGAGTTAGAGGCTCTACCCCTGCCAAGACAGCGTCTCTGGCCCTCCTCTGCATGTGTGAAAGGGCTCAGAAGGTGTCCTTGCAACTGAGATTTACAGGAGCTGCCTCCTTTTCTCCCCTAAGCCCAGGTTTTAGGGATGTGACTTACTCCTGAGCCCTGGGAGGCTGAGTCCCTCTTCTCTACAGGTTTTTTTTTTGTTTTGATACTTTTATCTCTCTCTCTCTTTCTTTCTTTCTTTCTTCTTTCTTTTATTTATTTATTTTTTTAATTTTTTTTTTTTTTTTTTTTTTTTTTTTTTTTTTTTTTTTTTGTCTTTTTGAGACAGAGTCTTGCTGTGTTGCCCAGGCTGGAGTGCAGTGATGCTGTCTCAGCTCACTGCAACCTCCACCACTCAGGTTCAAGCGGTTCTCCTGCCTCAGCCTCCTGAATAGCTGGGATTACAGGCGCCCATCACCACACCTGGCTAATTTTTGTATTTTTAGTAGAGACGGGGTTTTGCCATGTTGCCCAGGCTGATCTTGAACTCCTGGCCTTAAGTGATCCACCCGCCTTGGTCTCCCAAAGTGCTGGGATTACAGGCATGAGCTACTGTGCCTAGCTGTGTATGTATTTTTTCTATAGAAAGATTTCACTTTCCCTGCTCCTGGGACAAAAGAAGCGGCTGTCTTCTATGTCCTCTCTCCTACCTTAATGGGCCCCAAGATGCCATTTCTGCCTGCCCTAGAAGTGCATAAAGGGTTTGGCTAAGGCCAGGTCCTCTTTCTCTGATGATCTCCAGGTGCAGGAATTCCTAGTCAGGCTTGGTCCTGAGGGCCCAGCCAGACTTTACAGGGGCCTCACTCCCTCTCTAGAGTCCCTACCTCTTTGGGTGGTGACTGCCTCCTGTTCCCCTGCCCTATGATCCCCTTATTGGTGATCATCTTCATCCCTGTGGGTTTGGAGTGCCCAGCTGGGTTCTGGGCCTCGTCACTCTGAATGGTGGTTCAGAGAGCCCCAAGCCTAGCTATACAGGAGTGGGAGGAACCTACCCTGCTCTGTCAATGCTGCTTCCAGCAGAAGCTGAGGGAGGCCCTGTGAGCCTCTGTGAAACCTCACTGGCTGTGGAGAAGGGAGTGGTAGGCTAGCCTGTGCTGCCTTGGATTCCACTCAGTGAAGGGGAGGAGCCCAGGAAGGGAGGGTCACACTGGGACCCTGAGTCCCAGACCTTCCCCTTCTCCCCCTGCCTGCTTCTGTCATATTCCAGGGGCTTCTTCTCTTCCTCTCACGCCCAAAGCTTAGGACTTGGTTTTCTGCTCCTTGGGTCTAAGTTAGTCTCCTTCTCTTAATCACTACAAAGGAAGGAGAAAGCAGTCACTTCCCATACCCTCCACTCCAGCTTCTCCCTAAGCAAGCTCAAGGTCTAGAAAGCCCCAGCAGAACTTGGAAGAAGGCCATCAAGGAACTGGGCATTGTTGTCACCCCCAGCATCCCTGAGGACTCAGAGGGTGGAGCCAAATAGGTGGCAGGAGCGCTGCATTCCTGTGCAGATGCTGAAGGCCCTTGGGGTTTCCGAGTTGTCCTGGTGGAGCCTAGGGTATCTCCCAGCTCCACCTCGGGGTGTGCTGCAGCCTCACAGCCACTCTGATTGCCTCCTTAGAAACATGGCCGGGGCCAGGTGCTGTTTGACCTGGTCTGTGAGCACCTCAACCTCCTGGAGAAGGACTACTTCGGCCTGACCTTCTGTGATGCCGACAGCCAGAAGGTACCTGGGCTGGGGAGCGGGGCAGGGCCTCCTCTTCTGTTAAGCCCCTGTAATCCTGGCCACATCCCATGGCTTCCACTAGTGCTCAGATCATTAGGCATCTTCTGTTTGCATGTCCCCAAGGTTCAGCCAGCCCTATCCACTCTCGGTTCTCTGTCTCAGCCATTTCTTGGTGACGCACAGGTCACCTCCAGATGGGTATTTGCAGGGCCCTGGTTAGGCTGCTAGTGTTGCTGGGGGCAGCGAGGAGCTCCCTGCCAGACCCTCTTCCCTACCCTTGGGAAGCTCTGCTTGAGTTTCCTCCCTCCTGCCAGGCTCCCTGCAGCTACATTACTTGCTCACTGGACCTGTCTCAGGGCTGTGGTGGCTCCAGGGCACTGGGTCCAAGGCTGGTGGTAAACCCCAGCCCCATTCCCCTCACCCCCTAGTCCCAAGGAAAATGGACCAAGAGGTTTAGACAAGGAAGTGTGTTCCCCATGAGGGGCTGTTGACTGGCCACCTCAGGATAGTTCTGTCCCCAGCCCAGTCAGGTCCTTTGCTGCATCTTCCCTCTGAAGATCTCTATCTTTTCTTTTAGAACTGGCTGGACCCCTCCAAGGAGATCAAGAAGCAGATCCGGAGTGAGTGGCTTGCTGTGGTTGGGAGGTGGGTGGGTGAGGGGATCCAGACCATGAGAGCCCCCCTTGTATCGCTCTCTTCTCCTTTGGAAAGTGCATTCAGGCTGGGTGCCATGGCTCATGCCTGTAATCTCAGCACTGGGAGACTGAGGTGGGTGGATGACTTGAGGTCAGGCATTTGAGACCAGCCTGGCTGACATGGTGAAACCCCGTCTCTACTAAAAAAAAAAAAAAAAATACAAAACTTAGCTGGGCATGGTGGCTGGCGCCTGTAATCCCAGCTACTTGGGAGGCTGAGGCACTGGGACTGCCTCAAGCAATTTTCTTGAACCCGGGGAGCAGAGGTTGCAAGGAGCTGAGATCACACCACTGCACTTCAGCCTGGGCAACAGAGCAAAACTCCATCTCCAAAAAGAAAAAAAAAAGAAACTTTATTCAGATCCATGAGTCTGTGTAATCCACATGGTAGATCTTGAGAGAAGCCAGGGCAGGAAGGACAAGTCTAAGGCCCAGAGAAGAGAAACGACTGTGCAGAGTCACACAGCAAGTTAGCAGAGGAATCAGAAATGCATTCAGGATGTCAGTTCTAGAAGGGAATTGCAGAGCTATCGAGGACAAAGGACAAGCAGATGGGCTGGAAACAGCCACCCTGCTATCCAGGGATGGCGCAGACTTCAGTAAGCAATGACCCTTCCCTCAGAGGCTCAGAGAGAGGCAGTTATTACCTAAGGTCACAGAGCCAAATGTTGGCTGAGCCAGATCTTGAGCCCTGGTCTTCCAACACCATCCTGTGCTCTTTTCAAGGCCTGGGGTGAAAGCAAATAAACAGACCAACAGCCTGTCCTTTCTGGCCCAGAGAGAGAAAGCATGTTGGGAGGGGACGGGGCAGCTCCCAAATGGCAGAATGGGGAGGTAGGTGGCCTCAGCAAGCCAGCCTGAGTAGGTTGGGACCTGGAGCCTCAAGGCAGAGATGCCTCCACCCAGGGCCCCTCCCACTTGGCTGTGGTTGGTCTCTCCTGGACTCCCTGGTCCCCTGACTGGAAAGCTGTAGCTGAGCCTGTTGCCATGACAGCGGGCAGCTGGGCCCAGAGATGCCAGCTGACTCTGCAGGAGGGGGCTCGAGGAATTCTTCCTGTAGGTTCCATCAGTTGGAGACAAAGAGGCAGGCACACAGACAGTGCACACTCCTCGGGGGGCTGACAGATCCTCTGCCTGGGCTTCAGGCTGACTCCCAGAAGCCCCTGCCTGGCTGGGAGGCCTGCCTCTCCTGACTAAAGGGATCGGAACACATGCAGGAGTCGAGTGTGCAGTGTTCGGTCAGGACCAGGAACTTGGGAAAGACAGGCGGCTGGACCAAATGGTCAGGTGTCAGCATCCCTCCCAGAGCTGGCCTGCAGCCCAGGCCTGGTGGATGTCACTCCTGGTAGCCATCTCAAGTCTCTGAGTAATAGTCTTGATCCCTAGCAAGTACCTTATCCAGGAAAGCCACAGTCTCTGACTCTACCCCTATAACTTCCAGCCATTCATCCTCATCCTACCTTCTAGGGCCCCAGTGGAGCAATTTGTTACCCTCTTTCTTCTGTTTATGACAGCACCTCAGCCTTCTGAAGGTGACGCCATTGGTCCTTGTGGCCTGGGCTTCGGAGTTGGGTGTATCTCCTCCCAAACCTCAGTGCACCTGGGGCAGAGTAGGGCAAAGTAGGATACCTGGGCAAATTCTCCACATCTCTGGGCCCCTGCTTCTCCTTGGCCAGTGGATTAGTCATTCCTGCCTCACTAGTTGGGGGTGACAGTTAAATGACATATGTATGGACAGCACCAAGCACATAGTAGGTGCTCAGTAGCTGTTTTCTTCTTGCTTCCCTGAGGCAGTATGGTGTGATGATTAAGCAGACAGACTCTGAGGCCAGCCCGCCTGGATTTGAATGTTAACTCCATCACTGCTTCTGGTGTTGACTGTTTTGTGCCTTGGTTTCCTCCTCTGTAAAGCAGGATACTTACATTTACGATGTTGTGAGGATTAAATGAGTATTACATGTAGAACAGTGCCTGCACACAGTAGCACCTAGTATGCATCAGCTATTATTTATTATTATTATTGATTATTACCATTATTATTCCTGAGATAGGAGTTCCTGAGGCTTATTACTCCTTGAGGCTGCTTTTTCCAAGAAGTCGGTGTGGTCAGAAGCGTGGGCTCTGGGGCCAGATGACCAGTTAGGATCCCGATTCTCTACCACTGACTAGCTGACTTAGTCACTCTGAGAGAGTGACTTAACCTCTCAGAATTCATCTAGAAAAAAGAAAGTTGGGCCGGATGCGGTGGCTCATGCCTGTAATACCAGCACTTTGGGAGGCTGAGGTGGGCGGACCACGAAGTCATGAGTTTGAGACCAGCCTGACCAACAGGGTGAAACCCCATCTCTACTAAAAATACAATAATTGGCCAGGCATGGTGGCACATGCATGTAATCCCCCTACTCAGGAGGCTGAGGCAGGAGAATCCCTTGAATCCGAGAAGCGGAGGTTACAGTGAGCCAAGATCTCACTATTACACTCCAGCGTGGGAGACTGAGTGAGACTCTTTCTCAAAAAAAAAAAAAAAAAAAAAGAAAGCAGCTTCAGGATGATTATGAAGATCAAACCCCTATACATGTGCATAAGTTCTTAGCAAGCACCATGACTAGCACTGAGTAAGAGTTTGAGATGTGACCTCTGGATGGCGCAGATGGTGGTTACTGCAGGGACAAGGATGGTAGTGGCGATGTGGCCTACAGTGGTCCATGGCCACAGCCCTGCCCTGGATGGGCCTTGTTTTCTCACTTTGTCAGGGGCCTCTTTGATCCTGGAACCTGAAATGCCCCAGGCATGGTCTGACCAGTTTTGTCCAGTGCCTCATCCCTGCCCGCCTTCATTCCTTCTCAAGTGGCCACCCCTTCTCCAGGCTTGCAGAGCTTGCCTCCAGTGATAACCTCAGCCTTTATTCCCCTGTGTATCTTCTTAGATGTGTACCACTGGTTTCCCACATCTAACTTGGAGGTTAGCGTTTGTCCTCCTAAAATATCTCTTTGTTACATTTAGCCCATTATATTTGCCTTTTAGGTCTTGTTTATAATCCAATCCTATCATCCGAGATGGAGTCAACATGATACAGGGCAGAGTTTTCTAATGTGTGTTCTGAGAAGCATTGAGCTTTCAGGATGCTCTGTTAAAAATGGATACAACAGATCGAACCATTTTTGGAAATTCCTGAATGCATGTTCCCCTCAGAGAGTT
This sequence comes from Sapajus apella, assembly GCF_009761245.1. Classification (NCBI taxonomy): domain Eukaryota; kingdom Metazoa; phylum Chordata; class Mammalia; order Primates; family Cebidae; genus Sapajus; species Sapajus apella. The sequence continues at coordinate 7,150,632 of NW_022436973.1, read as the reverse complement.
GCAATGCACAGTAGCAGAGTGAGGGCTCTGACAAGTCCCGATTTAGGAAACCTGTTTAATGTAATATTGTCTAGACTTTTTTCTTATCACTAACATCCTGTGACTCAGACTAGGGTGTAGAGCAAGGAGCCAGGTGGCATTGCCACTTCCAAGTGGGGTGACCTTGGGCTGACTGCTTTACTGCCTGGGCCTCAGCATCTGCAAAATGGGACTAATCATAGGACTTACTCTTGGGGTTGTGGTGAAGTTTACTGAAGTCATGTTTGTCAAGTAATGAACAGTGTGCCTGGCATACAGCGTCAGTTTTCTTTCTTTCTTTCTACCTTCCTTCCTACTGCTAGCTCACAAGTCTCTTAACCTGGGCCTCAGTTTGCTCATGTGTCAAATGAGAATAATGTTCCAGCCTTCCTGATTGGATTGTCCTAAGATCAGAGATAGGAGAAGACTTTGAAAAACTGCCCATAGGATGGTGCATCTGGACCACCCAGTGGGATGACAGGGCCTCTCTGATCTCTCCCACCTTCTTCTCTCAGGTAGCCCCTGGAATTTTGCCTTCACAGTCAAGTTCTACCCCCCTGATCCTGCCCAGCTGACAGAAGACATCACAAGGTGAGAGCTTGAGAGCTGTTGTGGGAGAGACAGGTATGCTGGCTGTGTGGGACAATGGATGAGGGCCCCTGGCCCTGGGGACACAAGCAGTATGTGACAGCAGCTGCAAATGCAGGTACCTACTGAGGTCAGGCAGACAGCATCAACACAGGAAGCCGACTTATCGTAAGAAACACAGTGTTGCAAGCACAGCGGTCAGTGGCAGCTGACCCTTGATGTCAGAGGAAGAGGTATCACAGGGAGCTGTGGGGCCCTTGTAGATTTAAGAGGACAGAAGCCACCTAAGACTGTTGCTGTTCCCCTCCACGCCATCACTGTCATGTAGGAATTGGGCCTGATTGTTGAAATGAACCTAGAGATTAAAGAATAAAAACCACAGTTTCTAAATGTTGGGAATGAATGCAAACTTTAAAAAACATGGCATGGTCCATCTCTGGGTGGGACATACCAAACCCGTGTGAAGGCTGCTGTGCTGGGTGACTCACCAGTTTGCAGCGTTGGGGATGTGGAGAGGGTAGGATGGGATGCCTTTGCACTTGGGAGCTTTGGTCTGCATGCCTCTCTGTGCACATGTCAGACATGTGAAAGTCAAATAGTGCTTGGGACTCCCCCCAGAGAAAAGCCTGGGCTGCCAAGGCAAGCATGGACTGTGCATGTAGTCTCATTGTGCCTCAGGACAAGTAGATAACATGGCCTAAAGATTGGAAGTGAGTGCAAAGCATCCTTCAGTATGGGAACTTCTGTGGGGTCATCTCATCTCTGGAAACCAGAACAGGGGGAAGCCCTCCTCTTAAGCCCTTTCTAAAGAGATAGTCTCACTTCATGATATCCTGGGGCTGTGTCATCCAGGTGATGGGCCTTATACCCCCAACATAAGATATGGGCTGGAAGTTCCCCTACAGCAGGGGAGGGGCTCCTAAGCCCGGCTCTCTCTCCCACTGGGTCCCTCCTTCACTTTCATGCCAATTGCCTATTTGCCAGGCCATCAATCAAGGTAAAGATGCTGACTCTGGCCTTGGGAGATAAAACAGATGTTCCTGGAACAGATCAGGCCTGGGCTTTGGTGTCATTAGCCCTAGTTCCATGCCCTGAGGTCAGGTGGGAGATAATGTGGCAGCAGCAGGATCTGAAACCTCCATTCCCAAGTGGACTGTGTGGGTTAGGCCAGCACAGCCTCCATCCCCCTGGTCTTACCTAGTGATACCTCCCGTCTTTGTGCCAGAGCCTGGGCACTGTGCTTCCAGGCACACCGGGAAGGAAGTTAGGCCTGCCTAGCACAGATGGCCCCAGGAGATGGGTGGTATAGCAGCTGATGTTGCCAAAATTAGTTAGGCCCAAAATAAACTGGTCAAAATGACAAATTGATTGAAATGAAAGATTGGTCAGAATATTTGGCAGTGATTTCTGAATTTTGAGACTTTTGAACAGAATGCCCATGAGCCTCTACTTGGTGCTTGTGATATCTGAGCTGCTGCTGATTCTGAGTTCTTGACCCTGGACACACACTGAGGCTGCACATACTTTTTGCCAGGATTTCGGTTCTGACTGTGAAATAATGTCACAGAGTAGTAAAAATTATATTAAGTAAAAGGTACTTAAAATACGCTGGGCACAGTGGCTCATGCCTGTAATCCCAGCACTTTGGGAGGCCAGGGTGTGCAGATCACAAGGTCAGGAATTCAAGACCAGCCTGGCCAATATGGTGAAACCATGTCTCTACTAAAAATACAAAAATTAGCCGGGTGTGGGGCAGGTGCCTGTAGTCCCAGCTACTCAGGAGCTGAGGCAGGAGGATCACTTGAACCCGGGAAACGGAGGTTGCAGTGAGCTGAGATCGCATTACTGCACTCCAGCCTGGGCAACAGAACAAGACTCTGTCTCAAAAAAAAAAAAAAAAAAAAAGCCAGATGTGGTAGCTCACACCTGTAATCCCAGCACTTTGGGAGACAATGGCAGGAGGATTGCTTGAGCCCAGGATTTCGAGACCAGTCTGGGAAACATAGTGAAACCTTGTTTCCATAAAAAAAAATACAAAATTTAGTTGGGCACAGTGGTGTGTATCTGTAGTCCTGGCTACTTGGGTGGCCGAGGTGGGAGGATCGCTTGAGGCTGGGAGATTGAGGCTGCAGTGAGCCAAGATTGTGCCACTGCACTCCAACCTGGGTGACAGAGTGACACCCTGTTTCAGAAAAAAAAATAGGCAATTGAAAAAAAAAAATGGTGAAAATAACAAAAATGGGCAGGGTGGCATCGTTGGCTAAAAATGAACTGAAACTTTTTTTTTTAATACACAGTGACCGAAAAAGCAATAAAAAATGCTTTTAAATGGTTCTAAAATTATAAAATCATCCAAGTATGCATAGAAGTTATAAAAAATCATGGCCTGGTAGTTGGAAATGTTTCTTTAAACCAATTTGTTTTCAGACAATTTACTTAGAGCTGGAGGCAAAATGAGAAAGTTTTGGGAAGGCCGGGCGCGGTGGCTCACGCCTGTAATCCCAGCACTTTGGGAGGCCGAGGTGGGTGGATCACAAGGTCAAGAGATCGAGACCATCCTGGTCAACATGGTGAAACCCCATCTCTACTAAAAATACAAAAAATTAGCTGGGCATAGTGGCGCGTGCCTGTAATCCCAGCTACTCAGGAGGCTGAGGCAGGAGAATTGCCTGAACCCAGGAGGCGGAGGTTGCGGTGAGCCGAGATCGCGCCATTGCACTCCAGCCTGGGTAACAACAGCGAAACTCTGTCTCAAAAAAAAAAAGAAAGTTTTGGGAAAGCATTGGCAAGCAGGTTCATCCGGGCGATGATATACAACATGGAAGTGAAAACGAGTTGGGTAGAGTGATGTGTGCTGACATGGAAAGGCTCTAAGGCCTGGGTATGAAAAGTGAGCTGTTAGAATTAGAGGCAGCATTTGATGCCCTTTGCAGGTAAGAAACACCCATAGATCAAAACCACATACATTTCTGTATATCCAAGGAGAGGAAATGTCTAGAACACCACTCGATAACTCTGGAGACCGAATGAGAGTCATCAAGAGGAAATAGAGTCACCGCTAAAGTGTGCATTTTTCCTCCACAATATGAATACAGTATGTTACTTGTATAATTAAAACTACACCACATTTTGTGATGGCCAAACCAGCAAAGTAGTCCTATTTAGTTTGAAATTGAATTAGAAATTGAAAATGCTCTCATAATAGAAAACAAACCCCTCAAATTTAGAAATACACAAAAATGCTTAAAGTCATGTGAAATGTTGCAAAACCAGCTCATGAGACATACCCAGATCGTCAACATATGAAGTGCCAGTGTCTACAGACATCATTTTCTGCTGACCTATGTTCTGTTTGGTTCTGATGGACAGCTGTGCTTGGGGGATCTAGGGAGGAGTAGGGCCCTGTGCCCATGCTGGCTCTCCCCATCTCCAGATACTACCTGTGCCTGCAGCTGCGGGCAGACATCATCACGGGCAGGCTGCCCTGCTCCTTTGTCACGCACGCCCTGCTGGGCTCCTACGCTGTACAGGCTGAGCTGGGCGACTATGATGCCGAGGAGCATGTGGGCAACTATGTTAGCGAGCTCCGCTTCGCCCCTAACCAGACCCGGGAGCTGGAGGAGAGGATCATGGAGCTGCATAAGACATACAGGTAAGAGGGTGCCAGCCAGGGCCTTCCTTGCAGGTCCGAATGTCCTAAGCCACTGCAAACTGTGCTGTTTGTACCCCACCTGGCTCTGCCCCTAACTCGAGGTCTAGCTGAGAGCAAATCATCTCTGCAAATAGGAATGATAGTGACTGGCCGTGTGGCCTTGATGACCTTATAGGACCGAAGTTTCTTAAGCTCCTATATAGGTGTGATAATTCCCTGTCCTTGGCCTCTGAGAATCAGTTTATCTGCCAATTGGAGATAATAATCACTACTGTGTGTCTCTGAGTAAGTGTCCTGCTGTCTAGATCTTGCTGTAGAGTTCAAAAGTTTGGACCTGAAAGCTAGCCTGCTAGGGTTTCTGTTCTGGCTCTGCCACTTTCTAACCAGGGGATTTCGGAAAGGTCTTTCACTTCCTGTGCTTTGGTTTCCTCACCTGTTCAAGGTGGATGCTGTGAAACCCACCTTGTAGGATTGTTGGGAAGCCTAGACAGCACTTTTTTTTTTTTTTTGAGACAGAGTCTTGCTCTGTCACCAGGCGACACGCTAGAGTGCAGTGGCGCGATCTTGGCTCACTGCAACCTCCGCCTCCTGGCTTCAAACAATTGTCCTGCCTCAGCCTCCCAAGTAGCTGGACCTATAGGCGTGCGCCACCATACCCAGCTAATTTTTGTATTTTAGTAGAGACAGGGTTTCACCATGTTGGCCAGGATGGTCTTGCTCTCTTGACCTCGTGATCCGCCTGCCTCAGCCTCCCAAAGTGCTAGGATTACAGGCGTGAGCCATCACGCCTGGCGACAGCACATATTAAAGGCACACTGCATGTTGGCTGTTAGTGTTGCTGTCTGTGGATCAAGGGGTTGAATAGTTGATCGTGCAGGGAAAAGTACTCCTTCCAGCAGTTGGATGGTAACTAGTGTGATTGTAGGCTGGGTAGGTAACTAGATGAACTAGTGTGATTGTAGGCTGGGTAGGTAACTAGATGAACTAGTGTGATTGTAGGCTGCGTAGGTAACCCATCTAAGCCCCATTTTTCACCTGTATGTGCACGAAGTTAGATTATCAGTGTCTCTCAACTGTTGGCATTTGGGGCAGGGGAATTCATTGTGCAGAATGCTCAGCATCCCTGGGACCCAGTAAATGCCCATAACACCTTCTCGTCATTGTAACAACCCAGATACTCCACTTTGCCATTGCTTCTGTACAGGCTCCCCTGGAGAGGAACCGTCGGAACTAAATGATTTCTAGGGTTCTTTTAAGCTGGAACTATTTGGGGCTGTAAGTTCAGGATTGTTATGGGAACACAATGTAATTAATAATATGAAAGTGCATTATAAGCTGTAAAGTGCTGTGCCCAGGGAAAGGAGTATGGTGATATTGTGTCATTCCTATTGAGGATGGAGGGAATTAGGAGGCTCGTGTCCTGTGGGCTTCCTCTGGAGAGGAGGGATAGGGCCAGATGTGGAGGGGTTATATACATGAGGAAGAGCCTGCTGGGGTGTGATGAATGATAGGTCAAGGGTGGCAAATGCTGTCTCTGAGAGTCGCATAGTAACTCTGCTTGGTTAATAATGACTGCTGTGATATTGTGTTGAGTAGGACCCTGATTCCCTACAATGCCCAGGTTAGCAATATACTTACCACCTGGGCATAGGAATAGGGAGTAGTGGCTTGCTTGCCATCTGTCATCCCTGTCCTAGATAGCAAGACATCTTAGGATTTGTAAGTCATAATAATTCAGAGAAAGATGTTCCGGTTGATATGGGTTGGAGAAATACTCACGGCTGTCCCTACAACACTTTGGACCTAAAGCATACTGACATCTAGTGTCCAAGTATCCCATACAGCAGCCCAGAGGTAGACAGGTCACAGGAAACAGGCCTGGAGGGTATACCAGACATGTAATGAAGTGATTAGGAGCATACACTCTGGAGTCATATTGTCTAGATTCAAATCCTGACTCTTCTCCCTAATAGCAGTGTGGCCTTGGACAAGTTACTAAACATCTCTGTGTCAGTTTTCCTATCTGTAAAATGAGAATAGTCATAATACGTACCTTGCAGAGTTGTTATGAGGATTCAGTGAGTTAATCCATGTAAAGTGCTTAAAGCAGTAACCAGCACATAGTACTCAATAAATGTTTGCTGTGACTAAGTGTAAAATGTCCAAGTTTCCTGGCAGCCAAAGCAAAGAAGGAACTTGATTAATTACATAAGTCTTCTTTTTGGAAAGGAGAATGTGCATCTGTTCCTTAGGAGAGATTAAGTGGCTTCCGATACTAAATTCTGCAAGAAATATCTTATGTAGGTAATAATTTAGGAGCCCCTGGCTGGTTATAATGAACAGTGTCCTTAACAATGGTTTTACAGTCATGGAAAAGTAGAGTTTATAGCTCACAGTCAACTCCGTGGCAGAATGAGGCAAAAATCCTGACTCCCAGCCCAGCCCTTGTATGCTCCCTGGACTAACAAGACTGGACTTGAGCTTTGGCAGAAGATAGGGGTCGGGTGGGCTGAAGTGGAAGTTGGGGTACACCCTCCTACTCTGAAGGCAGAGGGAAAGGATTAGGGTGAGGCTCAGCACATTAGACTTGCTGGAATTGTGAGTTCTGATGGTGGCTACCTTCGGCCAGCAGGACTCAAGGTTGGGCCTTTCCCATGGTTACCTGTTACTGCTTTCTTTCCCTCAGGGGGATGACCCCAGGAGAAGCAGAAATCCACTTCTTAGAGAATGCCAAGAAACTTTCCATGTACGGAGTAGACCTGCACCATGCCAAGGTACCACCGGCTTCCTGGTTTCCCCTCGTGTCTGGGTGGTGCCCCCGAAGGACTATCTGGCCTTTCCCAAGGGCATGGTGTGTCAGAACCTGTGTTACCTCCAACTTGAAACCTTTTCTGTTCTCATTCTTCTTCCTCAAAGTTCCATAACCTTTTATTTTCTCATGATCTTTATCATTTTCTACATGTATTTTATTTATGAACCTGTTTGAGCCACTGCTAGATTGGGAGCATCATGAGGGAAAGACATAGGCCTTAGTTTATTTCTGTATTCCCAGCACATGGTACATAGCCTGGCAGCCAAGCACGTGCCACTACATGTTTGCTGGGTGAATGAATGATGGAATGATTGGCAGAGCAAATGATGGAACAAGTGAGTGGGTGAATAAATACCTAAATGGGGGCCAGGCACAGTGGCTCACACCTGTAATCCCAGCACTTTGGGAGGCTGAGGTGGGCAGATCACCTGAGATCAGGAGTTTGAGACCAGCCTGACCAATATGGACAAACCCCATCTCTGCTAAAAATACAAAATTATTCAGGCATGGTGGTGCATGCCTGTAATCTCAGCTACTCAGGAGACTGAGGCAGGAGAATTGCTTGAACCCAGGAGGCGGAGGTTGAGTGAGCCGAGATTGCACCACTGCACTCCAGCCTGGGCAACAAGAGTGAAACTCTGTCTCAAAAAACAAAAACAAAAAATACCTAAATGGATGCATGAATGACTGAATGATTGTGGGAGGGATTGGTCAGTGGGACTCCAGCATGGAGGCTGTAAGCCTGTTCCTGAGAGCTCGTTACAGGCAGAGCACAGGGCGGCGTTTTTGGGGTGGGTAACAGGCCATTCCCAGGCATGGCCCTGGGCCTCCTCTTCCATGGTCTCTTCTCATGCAGGACTCTGAGGGCATCGACATCATGTTAGGTGTCTGTGCCAATGGCCTGCTCATCTACCGGGACCGGCTGAGAATCAATCGCTTTGCCTGGCCCAAGATCCTCAAGATCTCCTACAAGAGGAGTAACTTCTATATCAAGATCCGGCCTGGGGAGGTGAGCCTGCCTTGGGAAACCCAGCTCCGCACTGGAATCAAGTAGAACGGAGTGGACCTTGGCAACTGGGCCTGGGTATTTCCTACCCAGGATACGTGGATGGGTGTTCTGGGGTTCTGAGTAGGGGGAGGTCCTTCTTCTTCTGTGGCTCTCTACATAGATTTCACACCTTAGGTATGTGCATGCCAAAACACACACACACACACACACACACACACACACACACACACACTCACACAGAGAGAGAGAGAGAGAGAGAGAGAAAGAGAGAGAACGCAGAGCCAGAGAGAGAGAGAGGAGTCTAAATAAAGACAGAGACAGAGACAGAGAGAGGAGCCTAAATAAAAGTATAACCACATATGGCTGGGCACGATGGCTCACACCTGTAATCCCAGCACTTTGGAAGGCCAAGGTAGGAAGATCGCCTGAGGTCAGGAGTTCGAGACCAGCCTGGCCAACATGGTAAAACCCTGTCTCTACTAAAAATACAAAATTAGCTGGCACTGCACTCCAGACTGAGTGACAGAGTAAGACTCTGTCTCAAAAACAAAAGGAAAAGATAGGGGGGGTGTGGAAAATAAGAAGTATAACCATATGCATTCAGGTCACACAGATAAATGAATACATGTCTGTATAAAGTTTATATATTTACTTATCACCTGTTGTAAGTATTGAAGTTTGTACACATTTTAAGATACATAGACTTGGCTACACACATAGTACCCACAAATGCAAACATGTATATGTCTATACCTCTTTTCCTTCAATCCCCACATCTCACCCATCAAAAAGCCCATTTGGTTGTACCTATAGAACACACATGAACCCATCTGCTTCTCCTCCTCTCCACCACACCCACCTCCAGCAGCACCCGTCTTGCGCCTGCGCCTACAAGGGCCTTCTCACTGCCCTCCCTGGCCTCTGGGGCTCTGCAGGCCATTTTCCTCGAAGCTGCAAGAGAGATCTTAAAAACCTCTTAAATCAGATCATGGCAAGCTCACTCTCCCTTCCCACTCAAGCCCTTGCTTACACCTTTCAGGAACTCTCTTTAGCTCTTGGGCTAAGGTCCAAACTCCTTCTGTAGCCACCCACCACTTCCACCCATCCTTGGCCACACTGCGCCACTCCCAAGGTGCTTTAGTCCCTTTGGCCTAGAGATCTTTGAAAAAGTCAAGCTCTTTCCTGCCTGAGTGCTTTGCATGTGATGTTTCCTCTACCTGAAAGTGTCTCCCCATTTCTTGCTTCTCACATAGCTGGTTCCTTTCCATTCTTCAACTGTCAGCTCAAGATCACCTGTCTAGAGAGCATTCCCTGCTCGTCCTTAGATGGCAGGAGCCCCCACGCCTTCCCAGTTCTGCCACACCACACATCTCCCTTCCCCTGAAGCCCTGATCAGTCTCTGCAATTATCTTGTTTGCTTATGTATTATCGGAGGCCCCCTTCCCCCACTAGAATCTTCTGTCTTGGTCTCCACATGTTTCTAATGTGTAGCACTGGACCCATCATAGAATAAGGGCTCAGTCACCGTTATTGATTCAGTGAATGAACAGGCCAAAGTTTCAGATGCCTGAGAAGAACTCAGAAAGGATTTTACTCACATCTGTGATCCCAGCACTTCAGGAGGCTGAGGTGGGAGGATGGCTTGAGCCCAGGAGTTGGAGACCAGCGTAGGCAGCATAGTAAGACCCATTCTCTACAAAAAAAATTAGCCACATGGTGTCCTGTGATTGTAGTTCCAGCTACTTGGGAGGCTGAGGCAGGAGGATCCCTTGAGCCCAGGAGTTCAAGGTTACAGTGAGCTATGATTATGCCACCACACTCCAGCCTGGGCAAATGATCGAGCCCCTGTGTCTCAAAAAACATTCAGTAAATAAAATAAAAAACAAAAAATGGGCTAGTGGTGAGAGTGGGCTCAGGCTCTGCCTCTAACCTGCCCTTCTTGGTTTTCCAGTATGAACAATTTGAGAGCACAATTGGCTTTAAGCTCCCAAATCACCGGTCAGCCAAGAGACTGTGGAAGGTCTGCATTGAGCATCACACATTCTTCCGGTGAGCCTGACCTTGGATGGGGTAATGGGGTTGGGACAGAGGCCATGCATATGGAGGGGAGGGGGGAGGGGAGCAGGGGGAGGAGTGGGTGAGAACTCTAGGAAAGTTCTCCTCCCTTTCCCCAAGTCTCTTCCTTCCTGGACCACTTTGAGTTGTCACAGTTGGTGGGATGAAAAGGTGGGATGAAAGTCCAGCTGTGGTCTAACCTTGGGCCTGGAATGCAGGTCTGATCCCCCTCCTCCCCTCCATCCCTCTGCTGCAGGCTGGTGTCCCCTGAGCCCCCACCCAAGGGCTTCCTGGTGATGGGCTCCAAGTTCCGGTATAGTGGGAGGACCCAGGCACAGACCCGCCAGGCCAGCGCCCTCATTGACCGGCCTGCACCCTTCTTTGAGCGTTCTTCCAGCAAACGGTACACCATGTCCCGCAGCCTTGATGGAGGTATGGCCCAAATTGGAGGGCTGGGTGAGAATGGTCTTTAGAGGGAAGTGGTTGAGTGGACATGCCGGGTTCTGCAGAATGAGCAGGAAAGTGGTAGATGCATCCCAAATTCATCTGCACCAGGCTGGCCCCTCAAGACAAATGCTGTCCCTGGGCAGCTCTTGGTGGCTTAGTCCCAACCTACAGCTCACTTCCACTTGGGATGTGACACTACCACCCTCTGGATTTCCCACAGCTTCCCTGAGTTGTAGTCTTTTGGGGACCCAGGTTCAGCCATGTGGTTTTGGGCCACCTACCCAAGAAGCTTAGCAATCCACTGGTCATCGTCATCATATTAGGAGAATAGTGTCTTGTGAGTGCAGTGTGGAGCTGATGATGCCTTATCTGCCAGGAGACCAGGGCATAGTTCCTGATCAGTCTTTTGGTTCTATTGGGCTCTGGGCTGATTGACAATCTAACCACATGGCACTCTCCACTGTCCCCATTTCTGTTGGACTGATGGGTGCCTTTAACATCAATGAAAACTGGTCCTATGTAGTCCTGTAGCAAGCAGGCAGGACTTTACATGTGGTGCATAGACCACATCTCATCAGAGTTGCCTGTGACATTGTTAAACATGAAAATTCCCTGTTCTGCCCCAGACCTACAAAATCAGCACCCTTCAGGGCCCAAGTCTCTCCCCAGGATGTACATACTAGAGTTTGTGGGTGATGTTCACAAGTCACACGGGGCACTGGGGAGATTCAGGATTATGCAGACCTGAATTCAAATCTCAGCCTTGACAGTCACCAGCTGTTCTCTGGACACAGGAAGTAGCTCATAAATATCTGAATGATCGGATATGTGACCATAAGCAACCTGTTTCCTCTTCTACGAAATAATTAGTAGCTACTTTGCTGTGTTCTAGGGAAAACTAAGTGAGATCATGCCTAGAAAACATTCCATGGCATATAGTAGCACCTTAAGAAATTATACCCATTATTATTGTTTTTAGATTTGTACAGAGTGGCTTAAAGGTGAGAAGTGGGGACTTGGGTGGGGAAACCATGGATACTCCCAGAACACCTTGGGGCAGGCCTCCAAGCAAGTTAGTTCTATTTATATTTTCTGAGTGTTATATGTGTGCCAGGCCTTGTGTTGGGTCCTGGGTATAGTATTTAGAGTGAATAGATTTGGCCCTTTCCTTTGGGGAGCTCACAGAATAGCAGGTTGTAAGCATTTTGATGTGGTTCAAGCAATGGGAGAAGCAAGTGCAGAATGCAGAGCAGCCTTGAGGAGGGAGGGATTAAGTCTAGGAGGGGCAGAAAGGGCTCTGCAGAAAGGGTGCCACCTGGGCAGGGTTTTGAAGGATACCTAGGAGTTTGCCAGGTGATCAAGAAAGTCTGATACTTTTTCTGGTATATGAAAGTGAGACCTGCCTCAGGACTCCTGTGCATGTTTAAAAGATGTGTAGTTGTGCAAGGGTTCGTCTGAGGCTGAAGAAGCTCCTTCTTCTCCTTAGGTAGACAGAGGACTGACAACTGGGGTTTATGCCAGAGGAAAGGTCCCTCCTCTGTTACTTCCATTACACATCAGGGGCCAGATGAAGCCCAGATTCTGGCAGGCAGCCGAGGTTAGCCTGGAGCTGGTGAAGCTCATCGGAGAGAAACAGAAGCTTGGACTCTAAGCCAGGAGGCCTTGGTCCTTGTCCCAATTCACCAAAGGGTCACCAGTGGGATATTTTCTTCCTTGACATCTCCAGTTATCCTCTGTAAAATGGGGATAAGTCATTCCCATTCCAGCCATCAACACAGGGTACTGTGTAAATCAAAGGAAATGTATGCATAAATGGGTACTTTGCAAAGTGAGTGTATATGAATAGAAAGGATAATTATCCTCTTTTTAAAATCTAGGCCAACCCCAAGGATAATCTGAGCTCTGGTTATTTTAAACCTGTGTTTTTCAGCCTATTTTCCACCAAGACACAATCCATGGTCGGGCATAGTCGGATTATGCCCAATGCCTGTGGAGAAGTCTGTAATTCTACTCCTTCCATTCCTATTCAGAAAAGCAGTTTGGAATACCAATGAGTGAAAAGGGTGTTATTGCAGGGATGTCCCTGAATTCTCCCTAATTTATAAAGAAGGTACATCAGTTGCAAGCTTTAGGACTGTAGCTTTCAATAGTAAAGCTAATCTCACAATATTTCTGTGTTGCTAAATGATGATCAAGTGAGTTTCCTACCATAGCCACCACAACCAAAAGAGCAGCATTTATGGGCCGCCGTTGATGGAAGACTCACTCTGTGCCAGCCACTCTTCCATAAATACTTACATACATTAGCTTGTTCATTCCTCACCTCCGCTTTCTAAAGCAGGCACTGCTTCTAGATGAGGAAACGAAGACCCCAGAGATACTGTGTAACTTACACAAGGTCACACAGTCAAGAAGAGATGTTGAGATTTGAATCCAGCTCTAGTGCTATAGAAAGCAGGAAGGAGTCCTGGGCTGAGAGGCAGCTCTGCCACTCCCCGACCATGTGACCAGAAGTCTGCTTCACCACTTTGGGCAACGGGCGAGGGGTGTGGGGAGTTGGCTCCACTCCAGGCGTGGTTGGGCAGGGCCAGGCTGGTTCTCTGTCCATTCTCTGGGAGGGGCCTCACATGGTTGCCCTGCCATCTCCACCCACTTCAGCAGAGTTCTCCCGCCCAGCCTCAGTCAGCGAGAACCATGATGCAGGGCCTGAAGGTGACAAGCGGGAGGAGGATGGCGAGTCTGGGGGCCGAAGGTCAGAGGCCGAGGAGGGAGAAGTCAGGACCCCAACCAAGATCAAGGAGCTAAAGGTAGGAGCCTGGCTTTCTTGTATCCTCTGCCCTGGGGATCAGGAGGCTGACCTGAGGTCTAGCCTAGGCCTTGGCCTTCATGTGCCCCCAGCTGTGGCCACGCACCCTTGCTATGGAGTGCATCATGGGCAGGGCCCTGCCTTTGGGTCATGCTCAATACCTGGCCCTCCCCAGGTTGGGGTGGGTGTGGGGGTGTGTAAGCTGCCCGCCCTGTACCCTCCCTGACTTTGCCCTGCTTTTCCAGAGGGACACTCTCTCCCCTGGAGGACTCAATTCTCATTGTGCACACTCCTAATTTGCCCCTTTGACTGAGATTGGATCTGCACCACTCTCTTCCCCCTCAGAGAATGACCAGGTGTCACCAGCAGCTCTCACGGGTGTGAGGTACAAGTGTGTCCCCTTCCTTCTGCCCCACACCCCACTCAGGTGCACACACACTTCCAGTATCTGTGTGTACATGCTTGTGCGGGAGTGCATGACCTCAGCCTCACATGCATTCAGTAAGAGATATATGCACCCCTCACCCTGAGATCCATGCACCCAGATGTGCAAACATGCACACACACAGGTTCCTCTTGTATTAAGCTGTTAAGCAGGTTTCTTTCCATCTACCTTGTGAGCACAGGGCCTTGAACATGCTCCCACTGACAGCAAGAGACAGGAAACCCCATCCTCACATCCTGTGTGCTGAGTGTGGCTCTGCCCACTTGGCCTCTAGTTCCCTTCTCTGCCTTCTTGGGACAAGGCCCTGCTTCACGGCTACACCTTCTGACTACCTCACTGCCCTGCTGGTGGCCCGCCCAGCTGCCCTGGCCTCCACTTCGTCGAGTGTGAGTGCTCTGGGCTCCTTGCTGGACCAAGTCCATCGTGGCATCTCTAATCCATCTGCTCTACTGACCCTGCTGCTTTCTTTCCCTCCTACCACATTCCACTAGCCGGAGCAGGAAACCACGCCGAGACACAAGCAGGAGGTACTGCATGGGACTTGTCCCTCCCTACCCAGCCATTTCCATCCCCAGCCATTTGTCACCATCCCACAGGTCCATCCCAGGCTCACTTCCCTGGTACCATCCCAGCTGCAATTTCATCTCTGCTCCCCAGCCATCCCCCTCTGCAGCCATCCTTGCTCCCCATTCTACCACCCCCTAAGCCCATCTCTCCAGCTCCCTTCTTAAACTCTCCTGGCCAATCGGCTGTCTCTCCCGCCTTCAGCTTTCTCCAGCTCGCCTGGTCCTCCATACTTGCAGCTCACCTGCTGACCATCCCTCCTGTGCCATCAGCTCTTCCAGGCCATTCTGCACTTTCATTTAGCTCATCTGCCCCACCCAACCCTCCCCTAGATTCATCTCCTCCCCCACAGCACTGTTTGGTTCCACCTCCATCTCATCTTTGTCCCCTGTGTCCTCACCCCAAGCTTCTTTTTGTGTCTATCGGCGACCAGATGTGGGAGTGGAGATTGGGATGGGGAGGGAGGCACCTCAGAGCACATCTATCTGCATCTGCCCCAACTCCAGTCCCACACCTTCCCCAGGCAGGGCCAACCACTGCTCACCTCTGGCAAAAACCTCCTCCTTCTCTCCTCCTTTACTCGTCTCCTTCCTATTTGTTGTTTCCCCCAAATTATTCCTCCTGTGTTAGCCACTTATTACCTTACACAGTCACTACTCTTCATTTGAACTTTAACTGCAAGAGAAGTGGGTTTATTCTTGGGCTGCCAGAGGGAAGGGCCAGAGGCTGGGACATAAGAAGAACCCAGTGAAGGCCCTGCTTTCTCTCCAGACATGTCTGTTCCTCAGGTATCTCTTCCTAAGCTGAGCTGCCCTTGGGACAATGGCTGTTGGAGTCCTGAGATCTGGGTTTCAACCCCACCTCTGCCCCCAACTCTTTGAAGGTCTTGGAAAAGTCCCCTCAGGCCCCAGTTCCCTGTCTGCACAGCGAAGCATTCAGACTAGGTTTCTCCAACACCCTTAACTTTGAAGGATCCTGGGATCCCACTGTTCCCCAAAGCCTTCAGGAGCATAACACACCCACAGAGGCTGTGGGGCAGGTTTGGATGGAAGATAACAAGCCATATCTCAGATTGGGACTCACTACTCATTGCAGCCCAAACCCCCTCTCCGTGCAAACGCCACCATCAGGTGTGACCTGTCAGACAGCCATTGTCCCAAGGGCAGCTCAGCTTAGGAAGAGATACCTGAGGAACAGACATGTCTGGAGAGAAAGCAGGGCCTTCACTGGGTTGGTTTCCTTCCTGAGGGACACTGGGAGTCAACCATAGTGGATCCTTGGGTACCAGTGATGAGCCCAGGGGAAGCTTCTAGCTTTGTCCAAGGGTAAGCTTACCTTCCAGTGGTTCTTCCAGAATCACCTGATCTGACTTTAGTAGGCTGAGATTGTCCATTTCTTATCCTGAATTGAGATAACATGAATTTTTAAATAGCCTTGCAGATAAGGGTCCTTAGGCTGCCAGCAACCGCTTTGCCCCAGAAGTAGGCAGGTAAACAGCTTTTGCAGGTCCCTGCCAGCTCCTGTAAAAAGCACGTCCTCCGTTGACCTAAGGAGATGACTCTGTCATGCTGCACTGGCTTAAGCTCAGACTTGGTAGCAGTTTTTTTGTTTTGTTTTGTTTTGTTTTGTTTTGAGATGGAGTTTCACTCCCGTCACCCAGGCTGGAATGCAATGGCGCGATCTTGGCTCATCACAACCTCTGCCTCCCAGATTCAAGCAATTCTCCTACCTCAGCCTCCCAAATAGCTGGGATTACAGGCATGTGCCACCACACTCAGCTGATTTTTTGTATTTTTAGTAGAGATGAGTTTTCTCCATGTTGGTCAGGCTAGTCTTGAACTCCCAACCTCAGGTGATCCACCTGCCTCGACCTCCCAAAGTGCTGGAATTACAGGCGTGAGCCACTGCACCCAGCCAGACTTGGTAGTTTAATGGGGAACACTACCCTGTATAGTTATAATCCTATAACTCCAGCTGTACCTGGCTCAATTCTTGTGCCCAGCCTTGG
This sequence comes from Sapajus apella, assembly GCF_009761245.1. Lineage (NCBI taxonomy): Eukaryota > Metazoa > Chordata > Mammalia > Primates > Cebidae > Sapajus > Sapajus apella. Next base: position 7,134,228 of record NW_022436973.1, on the reverse strand, counting down.
GACTTAACTGCTCTTCTTCCTGGTCTCTAATTCTCCTAACCTTCCTCAACACTCCACAGCATCCTAGTTTCTCTATATGGCTGTATCTCACCCTGTCTGCTATTGGTGAGTCAGTACCTAAAAGGTATCCGGAAGGTCCGGGGTGGTTGGGGAAGGTAGTGGCCTATTGCAGAGGAGGCTGGACACAATCTGTTCCTGCCCCTGTTCCCTGGCATGGGAGCTTGGTCATTCTCCTGGATGTCCCTGGCCTGAGGAGGATCTGTACTGTGGCTTCCCCAGAGCCCGAGCAGTTGCACATGTTGGGCTGGGGCCCAGACTGGACATCCTATTAAGTACAGTGGCCCCAGTCCTGACCAGAAAGTGGACACTGGGATCCAGGAGGGATCTAGGAGGCCCCCGAACAAGCCAGAGCAGCCCAGTGAACAGGGTTAGTGAGTTCTTACAGCTCTCTGGCAGTTGCCGCTGGCTTTGCCTTGGTTGTAACCAGAGGGAAGCCTCCTCTGTGACTAAGCCTGGGCTTGTAGCACGAAAGGGAACCACCCAGACCTGTGGGATTTGGGTAGAGTTGGGTGTTCAGAGGCTATGGAGCCAGGCAGGGAAGAAGCAAAGGTGGCTTGACTAGACGTCTCCTGTTCTTCATCTTCAGTGCTCTGTGCCTTGGGCTGTGCACCTGTTGGCGTGGTTGTCCTTGCCCTGGTTGGCCTCTGGGGCTGCCATGAGGGGTGACACAGGCCAGAGTGGGAACCACATTGCTGGTGGAGGGTGGTCATGATGACTGCCACCATCATCCCTGCACCCCGCATCCCCCACTTGGAGCCGTTCCCCTAACACCACCACCCTCTCCATCTGTCCCTAGTTCTTAGACAAGCCAGAGGACGTCTTGCTGAAGCACCAGGCCAGCATCAATGAACTCAAGAGGACCCTGAAGGAGCCCAACAGCAAACTCATCCACCGGGATAGAGACTGGGAACGGGAGCGCAGGCTGCCCTCCTCACCAGCCTCCCCCTCCCCTAAAGGCACCCCCGAGAAAGCCAATGAGGTAGGTGTCACCCTGAACCCCTGGATAGGGGCCTTGGGTAAAGAGGCATTGGGGTGGTTGCTACCTACTGACTTACACTGATCCCCCACATCAATATGCTTCCCCCATTGCTGCTTAGGGGCTGGTGGGGATGGAGAGGGTAGTAAATGAGGCTGAAGGAGATGAAGTCACTAAATCTGGGTCCTGGAAACCAACTTGAAACATGAAAAACTCAAGACTCGTGGTGGCTTGGTGTACTCCTCTTCCATCAGCCAGAGTATAATGGGGAAGGGGTGCTTGTTAGAAATGCAGGTTTCAGGGCCCCAGCCAAGACCTACTGAATCGGGTATTTGGATTCAGTGCTGGCGCCGGCATTTGAACAAGTGCTGCAGGGGCTTTTCATGCACACGTTTTGAGAATCCCAAAAGCTCCATCCAGAACCAGACCCTGTTGTGCCTATTGTGAAAACACAGATCAGGGAGTGGTCCCTTGTGGAAGGGGCTTCAGAGCCCACTGGTGGGGAATGGGCTCTTCCCAGAAATTTGCTTCTGAGGCTTCAGAAAAGGATCCCACATGACCTGCCTTTCCTAGTGGAAAGCGTGGGGTGTTTTCTTGATTGAGAAAGAGATGAAGTTAGGATTTGGGGAAGCCCTGCATTTAGACTCTCAAGTCAGTATTTTTAGCCCTCGCCAAATCTTGGCAATATTTACCCCAGCTTAGACTTAAGTATTTCCTCCCTAGAGCTGTTGCTTACTGGTCTCAAACCCGATTGTGATGTAGACTTATACTTCCTGGGTTCGAATTCCGGCTCTGCTGCTTGCTAGCTGGATGGCTTTGGGCTTGTTACTTAATGTCTCTGAGACGCGCTGGGTAGAGATAATCAAAGCACCTACTTCATGGGGATGGATAATGTGCGTAGGAGGGACCAGCAGAGTACCTCAATGCACAGTGTGAGTTATTGTTTCACTTGAGAGTTCCAGACTCTTCCACAGAGGAGCTTGACTTCAAGTCAGGATAAAGAAAGCACGTTTCAACCCAAAGTGTTAAAGTCAAGCATACTAATTTAACTAGAGGTATTCACAGATGACTTCTCTTTAACCAATAAAATCTCTCTTTCTCAATAAAATAAAAGTTGGAAGGACCCTGGGAACCTGCTTAGAACCTTCATTTTACAGACAAGGGCACTGAGACCCAGAAAGAGTAAGGACTTGTTCAGTGTCATAGCTGATGGAAGAGGAGCCAGAACCCAATTTTCTTGTGACCCATGCTGTTGTATTTGCTGTTAAATCACAGCTGCCTCGGAGCATGACCAAATCATATAAAGACCCAGGTAGAGAGTCAATTGTGTGTGTGCTGCCCTCTAATGCTCTGAAAATTGGTGATGCATGATCTAATTAGCAGATCATTTGATTGGATCAGTACTACCCATGGACTGAACCTGCCAGATAACAGAGGGCTTTGTCTGGTAAGGCATGAGTCCAGAGAGAGCTACTGCGGTGGCTCCCCCATTGGTGATTTTAAGTCTGGTGCCATGGAAGAAGGGCAGACCTCTTCGTCCATGAAGGGCCTCTGTTTGCCTCTGGCACAACCAAGACCGCGGACTGGGTGGCGGGGTCTGGTCTAGTGGTCCAGTGAACAGCGCCCCCTCTTGCCTTTCAGCGTGGCCTCTAATCAATCCTGATGTGGGCTGGCCAGGTTTGGCCTGGCTATGGGTGAGGTGGGATGCAGAGGCTACTGAAAGGGTGAGACTCCAGAAGAGAAGGGGAGGATGAGCCCTGGGGAGTGGGGTCTAGAGCTCTGGAGTGTTTCAATGCAGCCTGGTGTAGGGTATGCCCCACCTGCTGGTGATAGCTAGAACTGCTAGAAGATGAGTCTTAGTAAAAGGTAGCATCTGTTCAACTCCCAGCCCCTCCCCCAGCCCCAAGAAGTACAGTACACTGTCTGAAAGAACTATGGTACAGGAGCTCACCCTGGAGCTATGGACCATCCATTCAGAAACTGGCTTACAGGCCCCCTTGGCATTTAGGGGCCTTTGAAGATTGGGGAGATGGGGAGGTGTCATAGACAAGGATTGACTGGATCCTTGGGTGAGTAACTTCCCCTTTCTGAGCCTCATTGCCTAGTCCGTCTGTAGAAGAACCAGAATTGTCATTCCATAGGGTAGTTGGGAAGGTAGAAATAATGAATATAAAAGCACTTTCTCAACTGGAAGGTGCTGTGCGGTCATGGGGCTGTTGCTGATGGTGACTAGAATCCCTGATCCAAAAACCAGCCTTGTGGGGAGTGTCCTGCAGATGCCTATATTATCCAGAATTCCTAGCAGCTTCCCCGTATATTGTTGGGCCCCATCTGGGCTAAGGGGAAAACGGTGGGAACTTTTTTGCCAAACCCAAGTTTGAATGTTTAAAGGGGGCTGTAATCCATACTGCAGGCTTGAACCATAGCCTAAGCCAAAGACATCCAGGGAAGAGCTAGAACCAGCATCTGAATGGTATGGCCCCAGCAGCTCTGAATGAGAGTAGGCAGGCCATGGGAAAAGGGCCCTGGAGCTCACTGTGGGACTCCCTCCCTCAAGTGGCTCAGAAGGGTCGTCCCTCCCTAGCTCACCCCCCAGAGTGGCTACTCCCTGACCTAATCCGCTAATCCTAAAGATGTGGGACTTAAAAAGCTGGGCTATTTATGGACTTTGTGTGTGTGTATGTATCTCTTGTACTTTTTCTCTCTCCCTCTTTTCCTGTCTCTGTCTCTCCTTCTTCCCTTCCTCCCTTTTTCCCTTTCCTCTGGCTCTGGGCTTCCCCTGCAGTCCCAGAGGACCCAGGACATCTCTCAGCAGGACTTGGTACCTGAGCCTGGAGCAGCCACAGGCTTGGAAGTGTTCACTCAGAAAAGCCTCGCAGCATCTCCTGAGGTTACTGTCTTCACCCACCTGTGCCCCTTCCTCCTGCCCCCCAGAACCACCCTCTGTGGTCTTAAGAAAACACTTTCTCTGGGGTGAGGGGAATGTACCAGATTCTGCCAAGCAGATGGAAGCAACAGGTAGCCCATGCTGTGATAAGGAAATGTCCCCATCCCAGAGATCCATAAAGGGCCCGCCCCTCCCTCATCCATTGTTTCTCAGGAGGGACAGGACTGCAACCATTCTGGGAAGACAGAACAGCCTGTATTGCCTTTGGCCTTGAAGGGGAGGCAGGAATGCCCTCTCTCCTTCAGGCCCTGGTGAGGCAGGTGACTCTAGAGGCAGGCTCTGACTTCTAAGCTTAGGATCAGAGGTCATGGACCCAAATGCCTTCTGCCTTAAGGTCTTGCCTCTGTTCAGAAGCCTGAATGAGGTCTAGCAGTGGCTAGTTAGGGCATGACATTCCAGCCATTTCCTTCCTGCGTCTTCTGTGACTCCTTCTCAAAAAAAAAAAGGCAGGCCCCAAAATGCGACCCAGAGCTCCAAGAGGGGCTTGAACAGCCTATAGTCAGGAGAACTGCCGGGCTGGAGAGTTTCCTGTCTGTGCCTCGGGTGCAGACAGCTACAAGCAGAACTGGCTCGATTTCTCCCAACCCCTGTTGCATAGCTTCCCTTGCTGCAGTTCCCCCAGATGACGGCAGGAGGCACTCCGAGCAAGGCACCGACGGTCCCCTAGCTTGGGAAAGAATGGCTGCAGAGCTGCGGCTACCTGGGGCTACCCTAACAATATCCCATTTTATGAATCGAGCTAGAATGACTTTCATACCAACCCCTCGGGCCAGGTGTGTAGCTCCACCAGTGCTTTCGCGCCGTGGAAGTTTTTCTCTTTTTTGTTCAGTCTTCTTTTCCTCTTCAGGATCCTACATTTTACTTCATCTCCCTGCTGCTCAGTCTGTGATTTTGTGCATGGCCCCTCCTCTCTGGGATACCGTTTCCCCTTCTGAAATAAGGATGACGATATATGCTTCACAAGTTGCCATTTGGATTAAATTTAATAACTTAGAGGGTTGGCATTGCTTGTTACACGGTAACTAACAATCACCACAATTCCCCTTTCTTCCTGCAGAGTCTTACTTTTCATTCTCTGCCAGCACCTGCCCCACTCACTCTTGCTTGTCCAGTCTAGTTGCTAGTTAGAATTGGGGCAGGAATGTTCCAGAAGGAGGCTTATTGATTAGCTTTGGCCATCATTGCCAGGTAGATGATGTGAGTACAGCTGGAATGGAGGCAGCCGAAGGAACCCACTTCTCAAGGAGATGAGCAAAGGGACCTGGCTTCTGTGGGCTTTCAAAGCACATTCTTTTGGGATGGTTCAGGAGCTGTGGTCCTGAAGGCTTAATGACCAGAAGTAAAAACTTAGAAACCCACCTCAGACTTTTCCTAGACCTTCCCCCTTCCTTTTTTTTTTTTTTTTTTTTTTTTTGTGACAGAGTCTCATTCTGTCGCCTGGGCTGGAGTGCAGTGGTGTGATCTCAGCTCACTGCAACTTCTGCCTCTTGGGTTCAAGCAATTCTCCTGCCTTAGCCTCCCGAGTAGCTAAGACTACAGGCATGTGCCACCACGCTGGGCTAATATTTGTATTTTTAGTAGAAACAGGGTTTCACCATATTGGCCAGGCTGGTCTCAAACTTCTGACCTTGTGATCTGCCCACCTCGGCTTCCCAAAGTGCTGGGATTACAGGTGTGAGCCACTACACCCGGCCTCCCCCTTCCTTTTATCTCTCTTTCCCATGGACAAGATTATCTTAATGGGTTCTGATTCCCTGGCAATCAGAGATTTTGCCAAAATGCAGTGGCGAACAGAGGGTTTTGGTCCTTCAAAATTTGTCAGATCTTATGGGATCTGACAGACTCCTCCCAGCGGGGTGGGATGAACCGAGTCCTCATGAAGTCATAACCTGAAAAGGAGCCCAAGGTCATATAAACCTTCCCCCTCCTGCTGCCAGGAGCAGTTTTGGGCACGTCTCCCTGTGGAGGTGGTTATGGTAGGGTGGAGAGGACACACTTCACAGAACTTGGCATCAGAGACTGAGTTCGAGGCCTGCCTTTCCACTTGCTCCCTGTGTGGCCTTGGGCAAGATGCTTCTCCAGGTCTCAGTTTCCATATCTGCATCATGAGGGGCTCTAGTTGCGGCAATGATTTCAAGGAGGGAGTTACCTCAGGGCACCAAGGCCGCCCACACCCCCACCTTCACCAGGGCAGCTCTGTATTTCTGTCACACCCCAGACTTCCATTATAATTTTGTGGGAAGTATCCTGTGGCTACAAGAAGATGAAAAACCCAGTGACCTTCCTGCTTTTCGAACCATTTTAGAAGTGTATCATCCCCTCCCAGGCATTGTTTGATGAACTCTTGGGGGAGGTAGAAGCCATTGGGAGATGGCCTGACAGTGCTTTTGGTTTTTTGTTTTCGTTTGGTTTTTTGAGATGGAGTCTCACTCTGTTGCCAGGCTGGAGTGCAGTGGCGCAACCTCGGCTCACTGCTACATCTGCCTCCTGGGTTCAAATGATTCTCCTGCCTCAGCCTCCCGAGTAGCTAGGATCACAGGTGCCTGCCACCACACCCAGCTAATTTTTTTGTTCTTTTTAGTAGAGACAGGGTTTCACCATGTTGGCCAAGATGGTCTCAATCTCTTGACCTTGTGATCTGGCCACCTCGGCCTCCCAAAGTGCTGTGATTGCAGGCATGAGCCACCACACAGGCCTCTGGTGCTTTTGATGCACGATGATGCTTAGATCTTTAGCTTTCTCCCTTCCTTGATGCATTCTGGTCAGTCCTTTTCTGCTCTTTTGATGGGGTTTGTTAGAATTAGAATGGGCCCTGGTATTTGTTTCTTTTAGATTGAACCCCACAGCGTTCAAGCTGTTTAAGCCATTGTGGTGCCTGGCACTAACCTGGCCATGTGGTATCTCCACAACTACTCTGCTTTCTTCCCAGAAGCCCTCGTACAAAGGTTGGATTTCAGGCTGTGGCCTATGGAACTTAATGCATCCCTTCAACTTGATGTTAGATCACAGTTGGCACCCATATCCTGTGGTTGTGAAATAAGTTAGAAAAGATCTCCAGCCTCAAAAATCAGGCTTTCTTTTCCTGACTCTGTCTTCTCCTAACAGTGACCTTGGGCAAGTCACTGACCTTCTCCAGGCCTGTTTCCCTGTTTACACCATGAGGAGATGAGACTGGATAACATCGTAAGAGTACTTTCGGCTCTAACATTTAAAGATGCCACATAACAGAAACTACCTCCCCCTCTGACAGTGGCAGTTATGTTATTAAAAGAGGAAGAGGGGCCAGGTGTGGTTGCTCACACCTGCAATCCCAGCACTTTGGAAGGCCGAGGGAGGATCACAAGATCAGGAATTCGAGACCAGCCTAGCCAACAGGGCAAAACCCCATCTCTACTAAAAATACAAAAGAAAAAAAAAAAAAAAAGAGGAAGAGGAAGGGTCCTGGCCCATCCGTGGATCTCCATTTCCTCATGGCTGACATGGGGGAAGGCATAATACCCCATCCCACTTTATTAAGTTGGGGGCAGTGGTTGAGGAAAATTGGTCAATAATTTATCACGTGCCTGATGGGGAAGAGTGACCTCGATAAGAATGGCTGGCACTGTCATGCCTTCCTCTCCCCAGCCAGTTCTAGGGATGTGCTGTCCCAGAGTCAAACCTTTCCATGGTAGATTGGTCCCCTCTTACAAAGGGAAAAACACCCATTTTTCAGGTGCCTGATATTTCATGTTAACTCTTCTTGCTCCAATTGAAACACAGGGTTCAGAGCATTGGGTATTTATAGAAAGACAGTACACTAGGCCAGAAGATCTCGGTCTCCTAAAAGTGACCACCACCCAGCAGGAAGAAAGGCAGGCAGGCCTTGCTGGTATCCTTGCCGACGGCAGACTCTCCAAGGTAGACATTCTGGTGGACAAGTTCAAAGTGGAAGTGGCCATGGAAGAAATGGTGGGAACCAGAAGAGCAAACACCCAGCAACGAGGAAGAATGATTGCAAGTCCTGAAGACTTTGAGTCAGTGTGGGAGGAAGTCCCTTGGATCAGGGAAGGCCCAGAAGGGGCTGCCCTGGCTTCAGGCCACACATTGGCAGAAAAGCTCCTTGAGGGCTCTGAGCTCAGGGCAGATACTAGAGAGGCAACCATCAGGAACCGCTGCATGTCAGATGGTCAGCTGGAGGGCCAGACAGAGCTGAGAAAGGGGTTGGAGGAGCCCCACACTTGTGGGAGGCCCACTGCTCCAGGGACCAGGCCAGCAGAGGTGGACATCCTCTCTTCAGCCTCCAACAAGGGAGGACTCCAGTCGTTTCTATTGGATCCAGTCCACACAGAAGTCAGAGCTGAGTCGAGCGACGAAACTGATACCTCCTTTGCAGAGAGGAGCTTCTATTTAAACTATGAAGAAAAAGACTCAGAAGACCAAGTCTTCCCCCCAACCCTAGAGGAGAGACAAGGGCGCCTGGATGCCCCTCCTGGAGGTGAGCCCAGGCCGTCACCGAATTCCTCAGACCTGAGGGGTTCTGCCACCGCTTCTAGCAGGAGCAAGGACAAAGCCCACATGGCTTCCCCAGAGGAAGGGGCAAGGACCCTCAAGAACCATGGAGGACCTGGTGACCTGAAGGGACCTACTGCAGCACAGACATTTGTTGGAGACTACGAAGATGTCCAGTGGGGAGTGGAAGGATCGTTTACCCACCCAACAGCCAGCACAGCCTGCGAGGAGGAGGCCCCCATGAGTGGAGATTTGCTGGGAAAGGCTGAGAAAAGTCCCACAGAGGAACTGAAGAACCGCCCTCCTCACAGAGGAGGAGGTATGCGTCCCGACCCCCAGGCCTGCTCCCTTCCTCGGGCCGTCCCTCTGAATGTCAGGAAGCCAGCCAAACCAGACAGAGGCAACTTCCCACCCAAAGACAGGGGAGCAGTTCCTACCCAGAAAGGTGGGGCTGAGCTGAAAGACTTCGAGGCCTCAGCATTTCTTCACATGGAGGTGATCATCCCTCTGCCGGCCTCCCCCAGTCATTCGGAGGACCTGGCAGCTCAGGAGGAAGCTTCTCCAAGCCCAGCCTCCCATGGGTCAGGGGAGCCCTCAGAGCTCAGGGAGCCCTTTCTCAGACATGTCCATCTTTCGAAAGTCAGTCCAGAGCCCAAGGACCAAGCAGGGTTTGTGGTGTCCCCTAACACAGGAGGTGAGCGCAGGCCACCTCCCATTACCAGCAGAAAGCCCAGAGTAGTCCCTGAAGAAGGTGAGGGGCGCATACCTCCGGGGTTAGTGTTCCCTTCAGGGAAGCAAAGGGAGAGGACCTCTTTCCAGGCTGGGGGCCAAGAGGGCTCCCTAGAAGATATTAGCAAGACCTCAGTGGCCAATAAAATTCGGATATTTGAGACCCATGGAGCTGAAACTCGCCGAATGAGCCAGGGTGATGCAAGGGCCCTTCCAAATGACTTGTCATCAGAGGCCCCTGTGGGACCTACAGAGTGGCAGTGGAGTATGCTCTCAGACCTGGGCTTTGTCCAGCTCCAGCCCCCGGAGGACTTTGCTGGCCCCAAAGCCACAGTGATGCCCCTGGCTACCAGGCACGTCGGGGAGGACACTTCTGCATCCCACCAGGAAGTACACACAGAACTGGGGCCCGTGTCCCCCGATTCGGGCTGTGAAACCACACTGGCAGAAGCTACTGGAACTGGGGTAACTGGCCGCGTGAGCCCCCACCCCCACTGCTGCTCCCCACCCATGGGGGCTGGCCGCATGCTCTGTAGCTCTTAGAAGCATGTTTCAGTGGCCCCTCGTCATTACTGCAACCAGAGGCTGCTTATCCATCCCTGTGAGTTCATTTCCCTAAACGGGCCTGGGTGTAGCTCAGGCTGAATGATGGGCTTCTCCGCTTGGCCCATGTTAGCTTGGCCACAAAGACCCTCAGCTTTTGGTGTGACCTGGTGCTCAGAGGGTCACACAACCCCCATGGAGAAGGTGGCACCACCATCAGCAAATGACATACCTGCTTTGCCTTGCCGCTCCTACCTGCTGGGTTCCTGCCTACCTTGCTTGGCTTGTCCAGCGATCTTTCTTCATCCTTTCCCATCCCTGGTTCTCCTGCCTTGGGAAAGCTGACAGTCCAGAGGTTTCCATCCTTCGCTTCTGGTTCCCTCTCAGTCCCCGTGCCAAGTTTCTTTCTGCCTCCTTAAGACTAACTGTCTTCTCTAATCCAGAACAAATCCGGAGATGCGGTCAGGGAAGAGAAACGCTCCACCAACTTAGCAGCCAACACCCCTGGGAAGGGGGGGCTCCTGAGATTCGCCAGCCCCTCAGGCCCTCAGGTCTCTGCAGTCCCTCTGTGCCCTGATGACCCAGTCACCTTCACCTGGCCAGGATGCATCGCCGCCTTAGGTTCCCACCTGCTGTGGCAGCACCTCTTTTGCTGCTCAACTCTGGCTTGTCTGGAATGTCTCCCTCACACCTCTCAACCTTCTAGGAACTGGCTAAATGGAGTCTCGCTTTGCAAGTGAATGTCTAAGCCCACTGAATCCCTAGAACCAGAAGCCACGTTCTTTAAAAATCTTTCATGGGTATTAGGTTGGTCTTTTAAAAGAATGTCATGAACCAGCCAAACATGTGTGTGTGGTGTTTAATCCCTGACAGGCCAGTTGAGAGGTATGTATGTCGGACAAGAGTTGCTGGTTCCCCCAGGCACTGCCTTGGCCCGCTGTTGTCAATTTCACTGATGGGACCAGAGCCTCTGACCTGCCTGTGGTCCACTCATGGTGCTCAGGGTGGAGCCGGCATAACACTCAGCTCCCAAGAAGCTCTTGCCCAAAAGGCCTGACCCTGAATTGCTCCTCCCTCTAGTCGATGCTGACCCCTCCCATGGAGACTCAGTGGAATTGACAAATATGTTGGCTTCCTCTTTTGTTTCTCAAAGCTCTTGGCTCCAACCTCTCTGCATTCCCTTCCTGGGTCTCCCTGAATCCCTCCTTAGTTTCTGTTTCTCAACGCCCGCCTGCACGGATGGGCCTGGGGTCCGGGCTTCCATCCCTGCCTTTTGCGCAATGCCGCTTCCAGTGAGCTCCCAGATTCAACACCCTTGGATGGAGCCTCCTGTCCAGGACTCACTGGCAGGACGTTTGCTTTGTACTTGCTTTTGCCATCAGTGTGAGGCCCTCGGAAAGGGGCATCTCCACTCTTGAGTTGTTTTTGGTTTTTTTTTAAGCTTGTCATGATTTCAAGGAACATTTTGTGGGGGTGTTTTTTGTTTCCTGGCCTGCTCTTCCATTCAGGATGTCGACATAGCCCCGAGGCTTCTCCTGACATTCACCATCTTGATTTCTCTCTTTCTCTCTCTCTCCCCACCCCACATCCCTATCCTTTTGATTTTATCTGGCCATAGAGAGCAGGGCTGAGGGAGGGCTCCGAGGAGAAAGTCAAACCACCACGTCCCCGGGCCCCAGAGAGTGACACGGGTGACGAGGACCAGGACCAGGAGAAGGACGCGGTATTCCTGAAGGACAACCATCTGGCCATTGAGCGCAAGTGCTCCAGCATCACAGTCAGCTCTACGTCCAGCCTGGAGGCTGAGGTGGACTTCACGGTCATTGGTGACTACCACGGCAGCGCCTTTGAAGACTTCTCCCGCAGCCTGCCTGAGCTCGACCGGGACAAAAGCGACTCAGACACTGAGGGCCTGGTGTTCTCCCGGGATCTCAACAAGGGGGCCCCCAGCCAGGATGATGAGTCTGGGGGCATAGAAGACAGTCCGGATCGAGGGGCCTGTTCCACCCCGGATATGCCCCAGTTTGAGGTACAGTGGAGCTTCCTCAAGAGCTGGGTCCATCAGGCACCGCATGCTAAGAGGGCCCCAGGCCACCCATGAGAAGACGGAGCACCCAGCCTGCAGCCTGAAGCTCTGTCTCGTGTTGCATGACTGCCCCTCCGCAGAACAGCATGGTTCTGTGCTCGCATGTTTGCCGTCTCGGTTCACCCCTAACACGCGCTCCTTGGTGTTTTAACCCTGTGACCCCGTCGCTTGCTGAGGTTGAGCAATGACAGGCCGTCTGGTCTTATGTGATGCCCCCACCCCGCCTGTGTTGCATGGCACCTGCAGAGAGCATGTGTCTGTGGACTCTCGGGGGCTCCTGCAGCCTGGTCTGAAAGTTGAATGGTGTTTCCTGATCCGGGGGCCCAGGCTTATTTCTCTGGGGTCATCTGGCCCTGGGGTCTCAGGGTGGTAATGGAAGCTCCCGGAAGAGAGGAGACATGGTCATTGAGGAGGCACAGACTGTGTCTGGGCCTCTCTTTGGCCTCCTCTGCAGAGCTGCAAAGGGATCTCTCTAAGGCACGTCTGCCCATGTTGTTTCTTTGCCTCCTCATCTCTTCTAGACCCAGCCTCCGTCCCACACTCTCCTTTCCCCAACGTTCCAGGCATTGAAATATGAGCTTAGCTCCTCTGGGCTCTCACTTCATGCTGTAGTCTCTGAGCAGAAGGGTTTTTTTCTCCCTCTCTGTGCCTTACAAACCTGTCATGTTCCAGGACCAAGTTCAAAGGTCGGTTTCCTAGCAGGGGATTTCCTGATCACCCTGGGCAGAAGTATTGGCCCCCTTCCCCTGTAGTGCCTATGCTCCAACACTATCCAAAGCTGTCAGGTCAGTGGCTGACGAGCCTGCCCTCCCACCAGGTGGCAGCTCCTCTAGGCCTGGCATATACTAGGCACTAACAGATGATTAACTGGATGAATGGCTGGGTTACAGGGTTGCAACCATCTATAAGAATCCCCTTCAGCCAGGCACAATGGCTTGTGCCTGTAATCCCAGCTACTCGGGAGCTGAGGCAGGAAGGTCACTTGAGCCCAGGAATTGGAGGTACAGTAAGTTCCAGTGAGATCATGCCACTGCACTCCAACCTGGGCAGCAGAGTGAGACCTTGTCTCTAAAACACACACACAAACAAACAAAATACCTGGGCACGGTGGCTCACAGGTGTAATCCCCAGCACTTTGGGAGGCTGAGGCAGGTGGATCACCTGAGGTCAGTAGTTCAAGACAAGCCTGGCCAACATGGTGAAAGCTTGTCTTTATTAAAAATACAAAAATCAGCTGAGCATGATGATACGCACCTGTAGTCCCGCTACTCTGGTGGCGAAGCAGGAGAATCACTTGAACTCAGGAGGCAGAGGTTGCAGTGAGCTGAGAGATCTCACCGTTGCACTCCAGCCTGAGCAACAGAGTGAGACACCATCTCAAAAAAAAAGAAAAAGTCAGACACTCAGAGGTCACAGTCACAGTTGGCCACACCCAGATAGATCCCACATGCTCTCTACTTCACCTTAGTCCTCAACAAACCCTCTTCACTCATTGGCCTCTCCTGCCTGGATGCTGTAGGCCTCCTAGATGTGTGGCTGCTCTAAAGAATAGTCCAGGCTGGACGAGGTGGCTCACGCCTGTAATCCCAGCACTTTGGGAGGCTGAGGCAGGTGGATCACTTGAGGTCAGGAATTCGAGACCAGCCTGGCCAACATGGTGAAATGCTGTTTCTACTAAAAATACCTAAGTTAGCCCAGTGTGGTGGTGCAGGCCTGTAGTCCCAGCTGCCTGGGAGCCTGAGGCAGAAGAATTGCTTGAACCTGGGAGGCAGAGGTTACAATGAGCCGAGATTGCACCATTGCACTCCAGCCTGGGCGACAGAGGGAGACTCTGTCTAAAAAAAAGAAAAAGAAGAGATCAGCTGAAGCAGCTGAGAGGTGGTAAGCTCACCATTGAAGTCATTGAGGATTCGGTGATATTATATATACAAGGAAAACAGTTAGCCTGGGCCCTGGCATAGAGTATGTTAATGAAATAGTAGATGTTCTAATTGTAGCCTAAAAACAGCATGTAGCCACCATGAGGGTGTGTGGCACAGAAACGTGGGGCAGGCCTGCCTGGTCCTGGTGGTGGTCCTGGCTCTCCTCATGTGCTGTTTGTCTGTGATATCATACCACATATCTTTTACCCTGACCTGGGTACCCTTCCAGAGACATGGCCAGCTGTGGGGATAGCAGATATCTGTAGACCCCACACTGCGATTGCCTGTGAGCAAGGGTCATGCCAGGGCTTCAGTTACAGAGCATTCTCCCTACTTTCCCTACAGCCCGTGAAAACAGAAACCATGACTGTCAGCAGTCTGGCCATTAGAAAGAAGATTGAGCCAGAGGCCGTACTGCAGACCAGAGTCTCCGCTATGGATAACACCCAGGTAACCTGTGCCTTCCAATGTACCCTGAGCATGGGTACTGGGCATTTAGTGGCAGGGTCCCCACTGCTGTGGCCAAACCCCTTGGCCAATCCTTTTAATCTCAGCTTCCCTGGAACTCCCGTTTTAATCCTGATGCTCTTCTTTGCCTGTGTCCTCTCTGAGCTCTGGGGAGGGGCGAGAGGTAAAGCAAGTTCTTGTCCTGGGAAGACCATACCTCTTAAAGCCTCTATTTAGCCATCCATAAAATGGGAATGACCCCGTCTACCCCTTCCTCCTGGACATATTGGGAGGACTGTACTGGCTAGTGGATTAGGACCTTGGTGCTCACATTGCTTGGAGGAGTTGGAGAGGTTTCTTGAGGCATTCCAGGAGCTGCTTGGGGAGAGAAGAGGGAGAGATCCTAATTTAGCTTCAGTCAGAATAGCTCATCCTGGGTCATTTTTTATGCATGCGAGTTCCACATCAGATCAGTAAAATGAACAAAGTGAAGGAAGAAAACCAAAAATCATGTGTCTTGACAAGAGGAAGCATCCTGCCCACCCTGGAGAAAGCCACCATGCAGAGGTGATGTGCCTAGGTTCACGACTTCTAATGCATTCCCTACACTCCTTCTGTGATTTTTAAACCTAGGAAATTAAGATTGAGGATCTGATAGATGCCCTTTTGGTTTTTCCTGGCCAGAAGAGCTACAATGCTAGGAGCTTTTTTGCTCTGAGACTAACATTTGTCTCAAGAACTGAAATAAGACCAGGCACAGTGGCTCACACTTGTAATCCCAGCACTTTGTGAAGCTGGGGCAGATCGCCTCAAGCAGATCGTTTGAGTCCAGGAGTACAAGACTAGCCTGGGCAATATAGCAAGACCCCGTCTCTGCAAAAAATACAAAAATTAGCTGGGCATGGTAGCACATGCCTGTAGTCCCAGCTACTTGGGAGGCAGATGTAGGAGGATCACCTGAGCCCAGGAGGTCGAGGCTGCAGTGAACTATGAGCTATGATTGCACCACTGCATTCCAGCCTAGGTGACAGGGGAAAAAAAAGAGAGAGAGAAAACTGAAATAAGACACAAACCAATACAACATGAGCAGTTCTTTTGTTCCCAGAATTTTTTCTTCCACTCTTAGAATGATGGTAGGAGTTTATGAAGCCACCTACTACAGGTCAGGACTCTTGAGTTCTGATGAGCTGTGTGACCTTGGGCAAGCTGCTTTCCCCCTCTGTCCTGTTTCGTTTTAGTAATACGTGTTTCTGTCGTGTTTTCATACAGAAAAGTATAAAGAAACTAAAAATAGCCCTAGATCCCACAGCCCAGTAACCCTTGTTGACCTAAAAACAAAACAACAAAAAAAGTTTACAGTTATACAATTCAAGCGGAACAAAATGAGATTTTTCTTATAATACCACCCAGAAAAAAATAGAAACTGATTCCAACACAGATAGCTACATCTCTGTATACTTAAAAAATGTTTACACAGAGGTGATCTTTTCCTACACCTTACCTTTTTTCTTAGTGATTATTTTGGAGATCACTCCTTGTTGGCATATATAGCCCCACTTTACTCTTCCTCATTTCACTTAGGAGGTAAATCCTGATTTATTTCTCTGTCTCCCATTCGCAGGCCCTGTGGTTGTTTTTGTCTTGTGCAATTCATGATGAGCAATGCTGTGAATTTCCTTGCTCGTACTTCTGGGCGAACTTTTCAAAGGTTATATCCAAAGAGCCGGTACCCAGAGATTGATAGGTCAAAGATTACACGCACTGAAATTTGGATAGAGTTTGCCAGATAGTCTGAGATTATTTTTTCTTTATCACATAAGTTGGTTGGAATGTAATGAGGCCTGTTGCCCCTCTGTGAGCTGGTCTGTGTGCAGCCCCCTGCCAGTGGTGTTCCCTCACACAGCCTGTCGCTTTGTAACTGGGAGGCCGTGAGCCCAGGTGACAGATGCTGCAGGGGTACCTGGCTCTCCCCAGCTCTAACGACTCCTCCTCTGGTCAGCAGGTTGATGGGAGTACCTCAGTGGGGAGGGAGTTCATAACAACCACTCCCTCCATCACCACGGAGACCATATCGACCACCATGGTAAGTTGAACCCAGGAGGCTTCCCTTCCCTCTCTGATCAGCCCCCTTGTCCTGCCAAACAGCCAGAGAACAAGCTAACACCACCTGGCTGCTTCGGGAAGCCGTGAGCTGCTCTCACTGCCTCAGGTGTGGGACATAAGTCAGCCGTTTATTGTCTGGGGCTTTAGTTGCCGCAGGACATACAGTCAGGCCTCAGTTTTCCAAAGTGAATAATGTGGGTGGTGGAATCCCTGAGAGTCAGTTATCTAGACTGTCTCAGACACAGCAGTGGGAGAGAGAGGATGGTCCTCTTTGGTTATTGGCACCCACGAATCTCATCTTGCATTGAGATTTCATTGGCTCATCTCACCTCCACTCTGAAGGTGAGGCTGGAGTCCTTCCTGTGGACCCATCCGGGTGGCTGCATATTTTCTCGTGTCTTAGACCACTTCCTTGCCTTGGTCAGCAGATGGTGTACGGTGACCCTAAGTTGGAAACAGGATTTTTGGGACCGCCTGTTGAGGGAGGTCATGGTTCTGCTACATATTTGCTGTCTGACCCATTAAGGAAGGTCCTTGGCTTCAGGTGTCCTATCTGTAAAACAATAATCCCCATTCTGCAGTTCGCTCTAAGAGACCTCTTCATCACTAGCTCCTTTCGCGATTAAACAGAACACAGCAGTCAGCACACAGGCTGTGGTTCCAGGCAATGTGCTGAGATTCCTGAGTGGATAATCTCAGTGGGTGCTCTTCCCTCCACATCCTCTCCAGATGAGGAAACTGAAGTTCAGAGGGATAAAGCGACTTACCCAAGGTCACACAATCAGTAAGTGTTAGTGCCAGGTTATCCCCAGGTGCTCTGACACCAGGAGCTCCACTTTCAACCCCAGCCGCTCTGCTCTGCTCCCTTGATCCTGACCATGGTGAACCTCAGCCGCGTGGGGCTGGGGCTGCGGTTGTGGCTGCTGCTGGGTCTAGGGAAGGTAGGGATGCTGGAGCCAGCTCTATCTTGAGCCATTGAGAAGTTGTTTTCAAGATACTGTTTCTTGCCAACCCCCCGACATATACACAGGAAGGGAATTCCATCAGTCTAGACTAGCCAGCAGATAGGTTTTAAATACACAGAAACTGTAAGATCAATAAGCCCAAGCTAGTTACCAGCTTGCACAGCTTTCCCTGGTCACTCAATTCCTCCTCTTCCCTCAGTCCTTCACCACGTGTCATTGGGATGTTTGTAGGGCTAAATTTAAATCCGTTCATATGGTAAGCAGGCACTTATACCATTCATTTACTCATCCATCCATCCATCCATCCATTCATTTGTTCCAAAAACATTTATTAGTCTGTACTATCTGCCTGGTACTGGGGATATAGTTGAAGAAACAATAGTGCCTGCTGGGATTCATTCATTCAAATGACTGTCATGAGCACCTCTAATGTGCTATGCCCCTGTATTTAGGTTCCGGGCTTACAGTGGAGAACAAGGCCCAGCTGTCCCACTTCCTGGCTGGATGACCTTGGACAAGTTATCTGAACCTCTCCAAGCCTCAGTTTTCACTTCTGTAAAATGGGTGCGGGTAGAGGGCAGGAATAGCACATACCTCAAAGGGCTGATGTGAGGGGGAACCAAAGCAACCTGTGCAACACCCTGAGAACAGGGCCTGGTGCATAATAAGTGGTCTGTAGATGTGAGCTGCTGCTACTTCTTTCCTGCCTTCATGGGACAGTGTAATAACGCTATCCTAGGGGCCACCAGGAGGACAGCTATGGGGTGACATCTGTGACAGGAGGAGCCGGGAAAGGTTTTCCCTAGGCAGGGACATTTGAGTGAGCTATGCTTGAAGGACAAGTTAAGGTACAGTCCCAGGAGAAGGCATTCTAGACAGTGGGAAAAGCAAGTGCAAAGGGCAGAAGGGAAGGAGCGTAGTATTTGGGGAAGGGCAAATGGTCAGGAAAGCCAGATGTCAAGCACATGAGGAGGAGCCAGGGGGTGGGAGGTGGTGGAGGGGAGGAGGCTGGAAAGGAAGGCGAGGCCAGAGCTTGAAGGCCCTCAAATGTCATATACCAAGTTCAAACCTCTCTCCTGCAGAAAATAGGGAATCACTTAAGTTTTTACATTAGGAACGTGATGTCATCAGATATGTGTTTCTGTGTTTTAGAAAGATTATTCTAGCAACGTGTGTGGAGGAGGGACTGGAGCCAAAAATTCGTCCCTCCTTCTCTCTCTCTCTCCTTCCTTCCACAAATATTAATTGGACACCCATGATGTGTGCAGTTCCGTAGCAGGCTCTGTGAACCCAGCTTGAAGAAGGGAATATCCCTGGGCTCTGGGGCCCACAAGCCACTGGGAAAGACAGAGAGAGAAGGCAGGGAACCAGCTTCGATGCCAGTGCCCAGGCTAGGGTGGGACTGGAGTGCAAGGAGGTGGATACAGAGAAGGGGTCAGGGTTAAGGGATGCCTGGAGGGGAGAAAGCACAGGATTTGGTTGTTTGTAGAATGTTCAGGGGACAAGAGGAAAGATGAGCTTGTGACACTGTTCACTAGCCAGTGGTTCTCAAAATGTGGTTCCAGGAACCTGTTAGCAAGGCAGATCCTTTGGGCTCCTCCTTAGACCTATTGACTCAGAAACTCTTGGGTGGGGCCTAGCCGTGAGTGTTTTTCCAAGCCCCCCAGCTGATGCCTCTGAAGTTGGAGAACTGCTGATATAAACAGAGCGCTAGGGGAGGGTGCTCTGTAGTGACAAGCGTGTGTTGGAACTGGAGGAAGCAGTGAATTCCATTCGAGATCGGATGAGTCTGAGGTGCCTGTGGGACATTTCCAGGGGAAAATGTCTAGGACACAACTGGTTTTAAAGGCCTAAGATCCAAGAAAGATCTGAGCTACAGGTGAAGGGATAGAGGACTTTGACCTCGATGATGCAGCAGAAGCCCTTGAGTAGCTGAGGCAGCTTAGAGAGAGGGTGGCGAGTGAAGAGAGCCTGAGTGTGGAGGAACAGAGGGCTGAGTTTGCCTTGGTCAGGGAGAGGAACCGCTCCTCCTGGAGGCAGGTGACTGGACTGGCCAAGGATACGGGAGAGGAAGGGAGGAGCAGAGGGTACCTTGTTTTGAATGATTGATGTCCCTAGTGGTGGCCCCTGTTTTCAGTGTGAAGGCGGAGGTGAGGCTTTGCCCTGGGAAAGACAGAACAAAGAGAGAATAAGAGGCTTTAAGGGAGAAAGGCCCAAAATGATGCTAGGATTCAGAGAGGCTAGTGGCTCTTGCCTAAGCCAGGGGAAAGGAAGTATTGAGCCCAGACACCGCCCTTGGAAGGCCTGCTGCTGGGCCACATTCTGAGACTGCAGGCGCATCTGGAACGTGCCTTGTGGGTGCAGTACCAAGGAACCAGGCTGCTGGCAGCCTCAGCTGCAGGCAGGAGTGGGAGGGGCAGGGGAAAGTCAGTGAGTTTCTGTCCCCACCTGCCCCTTGGTAGGCAGAGGTCCACATCTAGTGCCATGCCCGGACCAGAACCAGAGGTCAAGCCACTGAGGACCTGCAGAATGGACACAGTTCTGGGCCCCTGGACAGACAAGGCTGAGCCCTGAGATGGTGCAGAAAGTAGGAGGTAGAAGCAGGCAGCTGGGCCCTGGCCAGATGGGGGGCAGTGAGTCCAGGGACAATTCCAGGAAGCTCTAGCAGTTAGAATTTAAGGTAGGACCAGGAGAGCTGTCTGAAGAGAAAGAGTCACTAGGGCAGAGTGGCATGCCGAAGAGCGTGTTGGACTTAGAGTCGGACAACGTGGAGTTAAGTTCCAGCTCTACCACTAACTTGCTGGGGGACTGAACACTTAACTTTCTCTCGTCCTCCAATTTCTCATCTGTAAATCAGGAATATTTAAAATAATGCCCTACGGGTGTTATGAGAATTAAATGAGATAAGGCATGTAACATTCTTAAAACACTAGCCTAGCACGCAGCAAGCACTCAGAAAGTCATTATTATTACATTCTAAATAGACAGCTTATGCCCCTATATTTATCCTATGTATTTTGGTTTGCAAAACCTTTTCTACTCCATTAGCTTCATAGGTTCTCTGTGGGATTGGGGCAGGGGGCCCTTTTTACAGATGTATCTGCAAGGTGCATAGAGAGGAAGTGGCTCTGCCCCGAGTCATGTGGCTCAAAGGTGGCGGGGCGGGACATGAGCCTGAATCTGGCAACTCCTCTGCTAGTGCTTCCGGAGAACAATGCCATGTCTTGATCACTGCAGTGTTCCTAACGCCAGACTCTCTGTAAATGTTTGTTGAATGAGTGAGTGTGCAAGCGAATGAGTATGTGCCTGAGCGAGCGAGGGATGAATGAGAGGAGGTGGAACTGAATGATGCCTTCAGTCCTTTGCTTCTACTGTTACTACTCAACCTTGTGGTTGTGAGAGCTATGTGGCCATGTGCTCCGGCCTTCCTGGGGGCCCATCCGCCTGAGAGCTGGCCATCTGAGCACTATTGTTTCCCCAGGAGAGCAGTCTCAAGTCCGGGAAGGGGGCAGCTGCCATGATCCCAGGCCCACAGACGGTGGCCACGGAAATCCGTTCTCTTTCTCCGGTAAGTGGGCAAGGCCAGCTCAGGCTAGGGGACTCCGCACTGAGAATATGGGCATGGACCCATGTATGGCTGTCAGAAAGTGCAGCATTGAGCCCAGAAGGTACACTTCTAGATGCAGAGCCAGGAAACTGGACCTTTTTCAGATGCCACAGGGCTCCCTGCTGCCCACTAGACTCTCATGAGTGGCCCTCTCCCCACCAACCCACACATGTATGCAGGGCACTGGCGGCATGTGAGGGTGAAGCGGCCCCTCACCTTGGTGGTGCCTCTGATGGTTCTTTTGCATCTGCCCTCCCTACTAACCAGGAAGAGCAATGGACTAGGAGGCCAGAGGCTTGGAATCTGGAGCTGCCTCTGTTGGTGCCTGCCCGGTATCCCTGAGTCCATCACTGTGAGGTCTCTTCCAGCTCTTGCATTCTCCAAGTCTGTGGTTCTCATTGTTTAGCTCCGCAGAGAGTGTGCACCTGGCTGTGACAGGATGGGGCATCAGGAAGATTCTGTTTCCACCTTGGATCCCTTTGGTCATTCTTCCATGATGCCAGGATTCTTAAATTCTAGGGTATTGTTAGGATTCTGGACCTCAGGAATCTTAGCGTCTAGGAATCTGAAATTTGGGTATAGGTTTCTGAAGATGCCAGTATTCTTGAATTCTTAATGGTTCAAAGCATCTTGGCTTCGAAACGTCACCTTCACGGGGCCCTTTACCCCACCCCGCCCCCACCCCTCCAGAGCCCAGTGTCCTTACCTGACACCCTGGGTGGGGGGTGGTTATATTCCGCAGATCATCGGGAAAGATGTCCTCACCAGCACCTACGGCGCCACTGCGGAAACCCTCTCAACCTCCACCACCACCCATGTTACCAAAGTGAGTAGCAGCAGGGCACCCCATGGCCCCAGCGGGGCTGCAGGCGAGAAGGTCATAACTGTTGTTCTGCTTTGGCGTCGCCATATGTAAAGCGGACAGAGAAAGCCTGTAGTGCTTGCCAGTTTCTGGAATGCTCTGTGCTTTGTCCTGTGCCACATGTTGTTCTAGGCACGGGCCCTTCCCTTACGGCGTGGACAGCCAGGCTGGGGGCACGATACTCATCTCTTTGAAGTAACTGTGAACCATGGCATGTGCGCCTTGTAGATGGAAAGTGCTGGAGGAATCTAGATGGGGTGATGCTATGGGAGGCCCTGCAAGAGTCAGGAAGCATCTCCTGGAAGAAGTGGGGACTGAGTGGAGTCTTGGAAAGCCAGGCAGGACACCTGAGGGAGGAGAAGAAAGGTACAGGTGTTCTAAGTGAAGCAGAAGAGGGAAGCAGAAACTGTGTGTTTGCTTATTTGTTTGTTCGTTGAGCAGATGTCAGTGAGGGTCAACTTTATTTGTGTTGTCCTCTGTGCCAGGGGCTATTGGGTGTAGCCGTAAGTGAGGCCTGTTTATGGGATGTGAGAAGCACATGTAGGGGGTATAACTGGAAAATTAGGTTGCAATGGAGGCAGGTAGGCAGAATATAGAGCAAATAACACAAATACCAGGACACATTTGACTCTGGAGAATCTGGGTCTTGGGGAGATTGGAAAGCCAGGAAGGTTTTTAGACTGGAGAGTAACCCAGTGAAAATAGATTTAGGGAGAGAATAGCAGATCCACTGGGATATGCAGATAGGTGGGAGAAAGAAGAGGCAGAAGTGTGGAGAGAAACAGATAATAAATAACTCAGGCCTGGTGGGGAGGGCCTGGACCAGGGTGTGAGTCAGAGCCCAGGCAGAAGGAGGCAGGGACAAAGGAGGGAAGCCTTCCTGGGTGACCCAGCAATGAGGACAAGGGCTCATTGGGAGGCAGGCCAGCTGATGCATCCACACCTGTGTGGCCAGGAGGAAGGCAGGAGGGCACCTAGCCAGGGCTGGAGGCCTGGAGTAGCCACGTTGAGGTGGGTCGAGTTGGAGGCTCTGGTGAGCCATCAGAGGCGAATTCTGGTCAGTTGCACTGGGCCTTCATGCACAGACTGTCCTGGGCTCTGCCTGTGCCTCTGCAGGACTCAGCACTTTCTCACATACCCCACAAAGAACCCACTCTCAGCAAAAGCATTACTGAGCAATGTTGACTTCTCTGAAAGCTTTATGGGAGGCTTTACATCCCACGCCCATAGCAGACAGCTCAGGAAACTCTTCTTCCCAAAGTCCCTGCCAACTGGGAGCCCCTCTTCTTTCTGTCTACTCCTGACTCCAGCTGGGATTCCCCACAGACACCACCGTGCTTTAACATGCCAAACAATTAGGTCCTGCCGCAGCTATTACTCCTATACTTGCCCAAACCCCATGCCTTCAGAAAACAGCAGAGGTCATAAGCATCATCGATGTAATTTTCTCTTGTACTATTGTTTGAAGTCGTTTAAGGCAGAACCTTGTCACCATTCACATTTCATTCATGTGTTCATTCAACAAATCTGCATTCAGCACTGCCCTGGTTAGACTGGGTGAGGGAGTGGGGGAGGAGGGAGTACAGAGATAAACAAATACAGGCCCTGCCTTCAGGAGCTGGCAGCTTGGTGAGGTGAACAAGGCCACAGATACACATAAGGTCGGCACCAGGCAGAGAAGTCCAAAACTGTGAGCGAGACAGACTTAGGGCTCGGGAGTACCAAAGCAGGAAGGCAGAAGCATTGCCAATGAGTGTCCGGGAGGCAGCAATGGAGCTGGGCTTGGAAGACCTAGATGGGGTGGTTTGATAGTTGGGGGGAGTGGTGGCAACCAGGCAAAATCTGTAGTTCAAAGTCCAAACCCAGAAAAGAAAAAATCTGAAGAAGTCAGGAGAGAAGGTAACTGCTGGTTCTCAGCCCTGCCCTTGAAAGATGCTTTGGGTAGGTGCCCTCTTGAAGCTGTTGCCCCAATAGGGCCCAAGAGTGACCTCACCCCCCTCTCCCTTTGCAGACTGTGAAAGGAGGGTTTTCTGAGACGAGGATCGAGAAGCGAATCATCATTACTGGGGACGAAGATGTCGATCAAGACCAGGTATGGGGGTAGGGATTGTTCTTCCCAGTGGCACTGCCCAGTGCTCAGTCCCTTCCATATCGGGTTATCCATGGATGGCTGCCCTCATGGGCAGAGAAGGTGTCCACTTCTTGCTGACCTGTTCAGATAAGAAACCCCCAAGGAAGGGGCATTGAATGGGAGCCAGTAGGAGCCAGAAGACCCGAGCTCTAGTCTCTCCCTTTAATTGTTTGACTTTGCCCCTCCCTGGGCCTCAGTTTCCCCAGCTATGCACTAGAGGGCTTATTGTTCCCCACAGTCTCTCTCATCTTAGATATTTCATGGTTCCATCCTTTGCTGTTCTTTCCCACCAGGCCCTGGCTTTGGCCATCAAGGAGGCCAAACTGCAGCATCCTGATATGCTGGTAACCAAAGCTGTCGTATACAGAGAAACAGACCCGTCCCCAGAGGAGAGGGACAAGAAGCCACAGGTAAGGCTCTTGATGCCCAGCAACCATGAGAGAGAGAGGAGGGAGCAGTAGCAAGATCTTCTAAGGGTGCCGACCCTGGTGCCGACCATTTCCATCTGAGAACCCAGTGGCTTGACCCTCAATGCAGCTTTGACCCGCCCCCCCCACCAGCCTTCCCGATTTGCTGCTCAAAGGAGAGAGGCAGCTCCCTCAGATACAAGTCAGTGGGGAAAGGAAGGAAGACTGGTTCCTTGGTTTCTTTGGGGTTTCAGGCTCCAGATCTAGAAAAATAAATCCAGAAGTGGTTTCAACAACTTTTTAAAGGGAAGGAGATGAGATGGAGAGAAGATCGACAGTGGATATTGAGGTAGGACAGATGGAGGCCCTCATTTTCTCACTGGCTATTACCTATAAACTGGAAGTCAGAAAAAGTCCTGCTAGGCTCAGTGCCACATTCTTGGCCCTGAGTCTCTCTCTTCCTATCATAAGTCACTGATTGTTGTTAAGGGCACATCATGACCAGAGCCCTTGATCCCTTCTGTCTTGCTTGGTTGCAATTTTTTTTTTTTTTTTTTAATTTTTGAGATGGAGTCTTGCTCTGTCACCCAGGCTGGAGTGCAGTGGCGCAATCTTGACTCATTGCAACCTCCACCTCCTGGGTTCAAGCGATTCTCCTGCCTCAGCCTCCCAAGTAGCTGATACTACAGGCATGCACCATCACACCTGGTTAATTTTTATATTTTCAGTAGAGACGGGGTTTCACCATGTTTGCCAGGCTGGTCTCAAACGCCTGTTCTCAAGTGATCTGCCTGCCTCAGCCTCCCAAAATGCTGGGATTGCAGGCGTGAGCCACTGTGCCCGGCATGATTGCAAATTCTTGACTTCTGAGACCTCCAGGGGCCAAAATCTTAGGGACCCTAATATTCTCCTGTTTCATTGTGGGCCATTGATGCCTTGATGAATAAGAGAAATAAGATGACATTGGGGCAGGCAGGGCTTTTAGCAGCCTAAATTAGGGGAAGTGCACTTCCGGGCCCTCTGGAAATTTGCCAGATTTTATTAGATCTACAAAACAAAATCCCATAGACATTGAGTTGGGTGAGATAAGCCAGACACAGAAAGTATAAACTATGATTCCATTCATAGGAAGTCTAAAAGCAGGCAAAACTAATGAACAATCTTGAAAATCAGAATAATGTTACTTCTGGGATGTGGTATTCACAAGGAAGAGGGAAGAGCCACAATGGAAACTTCTGGGTTGCTGGAAATGTCACATTTTCAGCTGAGTGGGTTACATGGGTGTATACATATAAACACATTTGTAAAATTCTTCTCACACTTAGAGTTGTGCACTTCATACATTTTTTTTTTCTTTGAGATGGAGTTTTGCTCTTGTTGCCCAGGCTGGAGTATAATGGCCCAATCTTGGCTCACCGAAACCTCCACCTCCTGGGTTCAAACAATTCTGCTGATTCAGCCTCCCAAGTAGCTGGGATTACAGGCATACACCACCACACCTGGCTAATTTTTTCTATTCTTAGTAGAGACAGGGTTTCTCCATGTTGGTCAGGCTGGTCTTGAACTCCCAACCTCAGGTGATTTGCCCACCTCAGCCTTCCAAAGTGCTGGGATTACAGGTGTGAGCCACTGTGCCCAGCCATTTCACATATTTCCTGGGTTCTACCATGATGAAAGAAAATCCATCTCAAAGATCCCACAAATAGCTGGTCTCCTTTTTGTCCTTTTCCTTGAATGAATAAAACAAGTCTTTTCTAGAAAGATATAAGAATGTTTCTCTTCCTTTGATTACGAGACCCCTTAATGCCAGAAGAAAAAGCACTGAAACATTTTCCTGCCACTTTGAAAGGCTGCTAACCTCTGGTCTGGGATAGGGCTGTTCAATAGAATTTTCTGCAGTGATGGAAGTGTTCCTTTTGTGCTGTCTGGGATGATAGTTGCTAGCTGCACGTGGCTATTGAGCACTTGAAATTGGCTAGTGTGAAATGAGATGTGCTTTAAGGGTGAAATACATGCAGGATGTTGAAGATTTAATATGCAAAAAAGAATGTAAGGCTGGGTGGTGGCTCACGCCTATAATCCCAGCACTTTGGGAGGCCAAGGCGGGCAGGTCACGAGATCGAGACCATCTTGGCTAACACAGTGAAGCCCCATCTCTACTTAAAATAAAAAAAATTACCTGGATGTGGTGGCACACGCTTGTAGTCCCAGCTACTCGGGAGGCTGAGACAAGAGAATCGCTTGAACCTGGGAGGCAGAAGTTGCAGTAAGCCGAGATCTCGACACTGCACTCCAGCCTGGGTGACAGAGCGAAACTTAGTCTCAAAAACAAAGAAAAAAGAAAAAAAGAATGTAAATGATCTCAATACTTTTTACATTGGGTAAATATTTAAGTGATAAGGGATATATCAGGTTAGGTAAAATGTACTATCAAAATTAATTTCACCTGGCAGGGCATGGTGGCTCATGCCTGTAATCCCAGCACTTTAGGAGGCCGAGGCAGGTGGATCACCTAAGGTCAGGAATTTGAGACCAGCCTGACCAATATGGTAAAACCCTGTCTCTGCTGAAATACAAAATTAGTGGGGTGTGGTGGTAGGTGCCTGTAATCCCAGATACTAGAAAGGCTGAGGCAGGCGAATTGCTTGAACCCAGGAGGCAGAGGTTGCAGTGGGCCAAGATGGTGCCATTGCAGTCCAGCGTGGGCAACAGAGTGAGACTCCATCTCAAAAATAAAATAAAATTAAATTAATTTCACCGGTTTCTTTTAAAATCATTTTTAATGTAAACTAAAATTGAGAACTTCAATTGTGAAATTAAAATTTTCTATATCTAGAAATTTTTAGAAAAATAGAAATATATAGAAAATTTAGGAAATGTTATCTAGAAAATCTTTATCTAGGAAAAACAATTTTTTGGGGGAGATGGAGTCTCACTCTGTCACCCAGGCTGGAGTGCAGTGGCACAATTTTGGCTCACTCCAGCCTCCACCTCCTAGATTCAAGTGATTCTTGTGCTTCAGCTTCCGAAGTAGCTGGGACTATAGGCTTGTGCCACCACACCCAACTAATTTTTTGTATTTTTAGTAGAGACGGGGTTTCACCATGTTTGCCAGGCTGGTCTCGAATTCCTGACCTCAAGTGATCTGCCTAACTCAGCCTCCCAAAGTGCTGGGATTACAGGTGTGAGCCACCATGCCCGGACCTATCTAGGAAAATTTTAAATTCCATGTGTACTTCACATTCTATTTCTATTGGACAGCACTGGTTTAGAAGTGTAGGTTGGCCATGGGTGGAGCCTACCTCCCAGCCTTCATCAGACTTTCATACAAGTGATTGTCATCCCTATCCCCTCAGTTTTCCAATAATTCTTGCTTTATTCCCCCCAAATCTCAGAGTGGTTAAACTGTAGGCCACTTGCAGAGCTGGGTGTATCACCTGGGGAAGCCTGTTTAAAAGCCAGGCACTAGAGAACCCTCTCAGAAAGTCTGATTTAGAAAGACTGGCCTGGGACCTGGGATCTGTATTGCCTGGGAATCTTCATTTATACCTTGGTCTTTAGGGAGTCCCCATGCAGCCAGTTCTAGGAGCAACTGCTGCCAAGAACTCTGTACTGGGAATCCAGAGACCTGGCTCGAAAGCTATTCCGCTGACTGATGTGTAACCATGGGTCCACTTCGCCCTGCGTGAGGACTCGGTTTCCTCATTTGTAAAATGAAGAGGTGGAGCCATCCCCCTTCAATTAAAGTCCTCTGGCGATTTGCTTTCCTGGGGTTATCTGTTGTGTGTTTCTCATCTCTTCTCCATCCCCTCTCTCACGCCTCCTCATCTTTCCCAGGGCATTCAGAACCAGGCCCCCAGGCTCCCGCCTTCCCTTTTCCCTAGCCATTCGGAGCTCTCCTCCCGGCCTCCACATCCTGCCTGCCCCACCACCATGCAGTCTTTCACATCTGCCCACCTCGCTGCTCCCTTTGCTGTCTCATTCCCTCCTCCTAGCCTCTCTTTAATTCTTTCTTTGCTGCCATTGCCCTACGCACCACCATGCAGCATCTGTGTCTTCTGGGTTGTTCTGTAAAGGTCACCTTCTTTATGTTGCCCTGGCAAGCCAGCAGTTTCTCTCCCTTGCTTTTTCTGCCCACATGCTTTACCGGTAGTTATGGTCAAGTAGAACCCACGTCTGACTCGTAATACAGTCGGACTCACTCATTCTGGAAGATGTCTCTTCTGAATTAGAAAACTCCTTTTTAAAGTGCCTGGAAACATTGGCTTCATGAATAGATGCCTCGTGGTACCCCAAGGAAGAGCTCTGTAATCCTGCAGAGTCTCAAGCCCTGCCCTTTATTAGCTGTGTGACCTTTAGCAAATCATTTAACCTTTTCAGCCTGTGTTTCCTCGTCAGCCAAATGGCAATGATCATCACAGTAATGACAATTGCCATAATTTATGGAAAGCTTATGCGGTGCCAGGCACCATGCCGTGCACTCAACACAAGTACTGTTACCTGCTCATTCATTTTACAAATGAGGAAACTGAGGCTCAGAGATGTTAAGTGGCTTGCTCGCAGTCATGAAGCTGTGAACATGATTGACTGATTAGCGAGTGAAACCCAACCTGTTAGACTAAAAAACAAAATGGTTTTAACCTTCTCACCACACTCATTTTTCTTTTTTTCTTTTTTTTGAGATGAAGTCTTGCTCTTGTCCCCGAGGCTGAAGTGCAGTGGTGTGATCCCGGCTCACTGCAGCCTCTGCCTCCTGGGTTCAAGCAATTCTCCTGCCTCAGCCTCCTGAGTATCTGGGATGACAGGCGCATGCCACCATGCCCGGCTAATTTTTTTGTATTTTAAGTAGAGATGGGGTTTCACCATGTTGGCCACCCTGGTCTCGAACTCCTAACCTCAGGTGATCCCACCCTCTTTGGCCTCCCAACATGCTAGGATTGCAGGGGTAACTGGCCGACACTCATCTTTCATAACATCTGTCTCATAGGGCTACCGAGATCATCCATGCAGCATGGTAGATAGCACAGTGCCTGGCACATAGTAGTGCTTAATAAAAGTTCGTTATGATTACTATTACTACTTGAAGTAGGCTAACAAAATGCTGCATGCAGGGACCATGCTGTGCTGTAATAAACCAAGAAGAAGAAATCATAGCACTGTATTGTTTAGATGTCTCTGGTACTTCTGAAGTGTCTGTGGGGTTATGAAGACATCCCATATACCCAGAATAATGATTACATTGACTTATAGGGCACCCACTTCATTAATTGATGCACAAACTTAAAGTGCAGCCTGTCACTGTAAGGAAAAAAATAAAAAATAAAAACCCCAATGCCCAGTGAGGATGTAGTAAAATTGAGTAGAAAGAATACTACTCAATTATGACCAGCAGCCAGGCACAATGGCTCACACTTGTAATCCCAGCACTTTGGGAGGCCAAGGCGGGAGGATTACTTGAGCCCAGGGTTTCAAGACCAGCCTGGCCATTATAATGAGACCTTCATTTCTACAAAAAATTTAAAAGATTAACTGGATGTGGTGACTGGCACCTGTAGTCTCAGCTACTTGGGAAGTTGAAGCAGGAGGATTGCTTGAGTCCAGGAAGTCGAGGGTGCAATGAACTACAATCGCGCCACTGCACTGCAACCTGACAATAGAGCAAGACCCTGTCTCAAGAAAGAAAGAGAGAAATAAAAAGAAAGAAAGAGAGAAAAAAGAAAGAAAGGAAAGAAAGAAAAGAAAAGAAAGAGGGAGGGAGAGAAGGAGGGAGAGGGGAGGGAAGAGAGAAAAAGAAAAAGAGGGAGAGGGAGGGAGGAGAGAGACAAAGAGAAAAAGGAAGAGGGAGGGAGGAAGGAGGGAGGGAAGGAAGGAAGGAAGGAAGCA
Source organism: Sapajus apella (assembly GCF_009761245.1). NCBI lineage: Eukaryota > Metazoa > Chordata > Mammalia > Primates > Cebidae > Sapajus > Sapajus apella. Next base: position 7,104,072 of record NW_022436973.1, on the reverse strand, counting down.
AGGAAGGAAAGAAGGCAGGCAGGCTGGCTTTGGAGCTGGAAATAACTTGGTAGCTGTGTGCCCAGAGGAACCTCTCTGACCTCAGTTTCCTCATCTGTAAAATGTCATTAATTTATAAATTGGAGTTGCTGTAATAACTAAACAGCACCTGTGATGTACTGGATCATGTCTTGCCTACAGAAGGTGTTCAGCAAGGTGAACCTGTTTCCTTGTCCCTCTGAGGTTTTTCCATGTTTAGGGGTCAAAGAGTGCGGTGAGAAAGTCAGACCATAATTGTCCACCACCAGCCTAGTGCTTGATGCTCTGTCTCCATGAGGGTGTTCATGTGGCTGGTCTTCATCTTCTCTTCCCTCCCTGAATTCTCTAAAACATCTGTCCCTGCTCCAGTTGACTCATCTTCCTTCTTAAAGTTCTTCCTTCTTGAAGGTCTTGCTATGAGTGTAGAAAGTCACCCATCTCACACAGAACCTTTTCCCTTCTCTCCCTGCAACCTCCCAGGTCAGACATCTGGCTTCTGCTCCATCTTCTACCACTGGCTCACCTCCTTCCAAGAGGGCCTGTCTCCCAAACACTGCCCACAAGAGGGCAGCACTTGCCCAGCTTCCTAGTGCTTCCAAACCTTCCAAAATTGAATAGTAAAAAATGGACCTGTTCCAAAACAGGAAACTTGGGCTCTAGTCTTGGTTTTGCCAACTTACTAAGCCAGTGAAGTCCCTGGGTCTCAGTTTTCCTATCTGTCAAATGAGCCAAGAAAGATCTGTTTTCTGCTATTCCATTAGCACTTGACTGTATTCAAGCAGCAGAAATGATATTTCATGTATTAAATGGTTTTGAGTAGTTGTTATGTGCCAGGCACAGTGTTGGACACTGAAAAGACAAGAGTCAAAAGACAGCCCTTGCCCCCAAGAAGATCAGAGTAGTGTGTGGTTAATTAACAACAGCAACCATCGTAATGATAAGAACAGCCAGTATTTATTCAGCACTTACTATATGGCCCTTGCTTTGATTCCTCCCTATAATAGGAGGCAGGACCCATTTAACAGAGGAAGCAATTGAGGCTTAAAGAAGTTAAGAAACTTGCCAGGCACTGTGGCGTGCACTTGTAATCCCAGCTACTTGGAGACTGAGGCAGAAGGATCACTTGAGGCCAGTAATTCAAAGTGGTAATGTGCATTGATTATGACTCTGAATAGCCACTGCACTCCAGCCTGAGCAACATAGTAAGACTCATCTCTTAAAAAATTTTTTTAAGTAAAGGAAGTTAAGTAACTCACCCAAGATTACAGAGCTGGCAGGCCGATAGAGTGGGATTTGAACTCAGGGAGTCTGATTTCAGAGCCTGCTCCCTTAAATACTGAGTTTTGGAGCCAAACCTGGAAGCCAGGCTCCATTTCTTTATTTAAACATGGCTGTCTGTGGTTTAATCTCCAGGATACAGCAGGCCCACAGACAACAAAAAGGAAAAACAAATGAAAAATGAACATCTGCAATCGTGACTAAACATTTCTTAGAACTGACAAAAGACAGGAAGAAAAAGTGAAACGATGATGATCTTAGCTTCTCAGTGTTAAAGGACATTTAACACATTTTCAGGGCAAAGTAAAAGATCATCACCTCCCTGGAAACAAGCAAGCAAACACACATGGGCTCTGGAGTCCGACAGATGTGGCTTCTTGAAGTGCAATGGCTATTCACAGGCACGATCATTACACATTACAGCCTCGAATTCTCACCTGAAGAGATCCTCCCACCTCAGCCTCCCAGGTAGCTGGGATTACAGGTGCAAGTCACCCTACCTTGCTGAGTCACAATAAAGGGCATACGGTAAAGGGTAGCAAAAACAACCTCTTGCCATATATTTAAAAACGAGTAACAGAAGTTACTAACGTTTCTTGTCCTCTTCCTTCCTTTACCCCTCTTTCTTCCCCATACCTCTGGCTTCCAGGAATCCTGACCTCTGTGAAGAGATCCTGGCATTTCTGGTCCAACCCAAGCCAGAGAACCATTAAGAAGGGGCCTTCATTCTGGATTCTCCGACGCAACACCGACGTCCCAGCTGCGACGTACTGTCACTAATGAGAGACTGGGAAGGGAAAAGCATATATATATAGATATATAGAGATATAGATATATATACAGGAAACACCGCGTCCTTGCACTGCTGCTGGGGCTGGCAGAGCAGTTGGCCGATAGCAACAACCAACATCTGAACACCTACATTTCCTTTGCAGACAAATTGAAGAACTGGTGGAATTTTTTTTTTTTTCAGGAAAAAAAATTATAATAACCATAATCCCTTGCTCACCCCTTTCCCCCTGCCAAATAACAAAAGCAAGCCAGACCACGATGATTGTAGAAGTCCCTCCCACCCTGGTTCTGCACGTTGCAGTTAGCAGACGAGCGATTCCATTTGTTCTTCTCCAGCATCTCTGTTGCCCACTCGAATGCAAAGGAAAGCACTCACGCAGCAAAGCAAGAGAAGTCGCAGCAGCAAGACATGCACAGCCAACCATTTTCCGAGAAAGAAAGAAAGAAAATTCCCCACTTGGAAAGAAAGAGAAGGAACACTGGATTCTTACTTTCTGGATCTTGACACTGGGCTGCAAAATCCACCATCCTCTCTCCCGCCTCCCCTCACCCTCAACTCTCAATGTCTTGCTGTCACTTTCTGTCTCGGCTTCTTCCTCTCCCTTCCCCCACCCCACATGCCTCACCCTCTGTGTCCTGGTCCTGCTGAGGGCCACTGCGGATGACTCTCCTTTGAAATGAGAAAAAGGAAAGAAAGCAAGTACAGAAAACGAAGCCACAGGAAGGGAAGTAGACATTATATGTTTATGGTTTCTCATGATGAAGGTGCAGCTTGTAGGAGATTTGTATGGATGTGCTTTTAAGTTATGTATATTACATATAACAGGAAACAAATATTAAAATAAACAGTGCTGGTAAGTATGAAGCTGACATTCTAACATTGTAACTATCTGACTGTGATTGATGTATCCTGAGGTTCCTAGATCTCACTGAACTGGCCCAGCTAAGGAGACCTGGACTCTGGGTGTGGCTTGGCTCACAGTAGGGGCTGATGGGTTCAGTGTAGTAATACTGTGTGTGGTGTTTGTAATTGGTTGATTGGTGGGGAGGGGTGGGACCCCATAATGAAGAGGTGGAGGTTTGGCAAGAAAGACGCAACGCAGATGTCCCCAAAATGCCAGTCCGAGATGCCTTCTCCCTGCCCCCCAGATAGTAGTAGCAGTCAGGGCCTGGTCTGTGCTCAGGCGCGGGGTCCCCAGTTTGGGACTCTGCTGCTGAAGTTCCCACAGTAGAGGTTCCTGGCTTAGTCCTCCTACCTCCCTATGGGGCTTGCCTTGGTTTTCAGTCTTCTCTTTCTCTCTCTCTCTCTCTCTTTTTTTTTTTCCACATCCTGCCCTTCCCTGACCCCATTATAATAACCAACTCCATATATATATATCCAAAGGGACGTGGTGCTCCCAGCCATAGTAGAAGATGGTGGCTTGAACCTGTCTAAACATTCTCAGCTCAGTCTTTTCCTCTACCCCGTCTGAATCATTTGTTCTGAATCATTTCTTCTTCGGGGGCCAAAGTAGCCATGGTAAGGGGGCTGCATGGGGCAGACCCTGAGATCCAAAACTGTATTTGCAAAGGGCTCCCCTGTCAAAGCTGAGCGAGACAGGCGGTGCTGCTCAGAGGCTCCAGCTCTGCATCAGAACTTGGCTTTAGAGACCTCCCTCTCAGTGAACATCTGAGCTCTGGGCTTGTGCCCAGAAATTGCCCCAAGACCACAGGAGTCCTTCAAGAAGCTCCCGTTGCAAGCTTGGCATTGCCCTCTGCCACATGTGGGCTTCCTCAAGCCTGCCTGTCACAAGCTACTTCTCTGAGCTCAGCAAGTGCTCCTTGATGAGGGAAAATGTCCCACTGCACTGCTCATTTCTCAGTTCCATTTACCTCCCAGGCCTCCTTCTCAAGCAGTTAATAAAGTTATTCCACAAGTATTTACTGATTATCTGCTTGTGCCAGGGACTATTCTCAGGCTGAAGGAGAAGGTAGGAGGGAAGGGTGGAGCCTGAGAAGCCACCCAAGCCAGCTTTATATTTCAACCATGGCTGGAACATCTGAGAGCATCTCCCCACTCTTGCCAACCTATTGGGCATTGCCCAGGGATACTCCCAGGTGGCCCAGATGTGCCCCCTTGGTTGGCTTGTCAGTGATGGCATGCACCTTAGCTGCTTAGCTGGTGCTGGCCTGAGGCAGGGCAGGAAATCAGAACAGCATTTGCTTCTCTGGGCAAGTGGGAAGTTCAGTGGGGCAGCAGAATCAGCTGCATTCCCCGTGTTGTGGGCCGGTGGGCCCACTCCAACCCCCCTAAGTGCAGCAGCACACTTTCCATACACTGGGTTCTTTCTGCAGTCCTGGTGGGAAAGCCACAGAACCTTCTTCCTGCCCTTGTTAACTCTCTTTCTGGGTCAAGAGCTGGAGTGGTGGCTCTATCCTCTTCGGGCCAACTTTGGTCCAGGAGCTCATCTTTGCAGGAGCCAGGAGTCCTGAGCACAGTGGACACACTCAGAGGGACGGTCCTTGTTCCGGATTGTGCACCTGGCTTCAGGGCAGGGATGACGTGACCAGGCTTAGCTTGTGGAGCTTGTGGGCCACCTGGGTTTTGGGAGATCACCATCCCATGGATGCTCTGACCTTCCTTCTATGGAGACGCAGGCAGTGCCACAAGGGAGGAGGGGACCTGCAAAGCTAGAATCTAGGGCACTGTTTCCTCCCCATCCTCCTCTTTGTAGAGAATAGAGATGTTTGTCTTGTCTGTCTTCAACCTACTTTTCTCTTTTTTGTTTCTCATCCTCTGTGCCGCCTCTCCACCCAGGAGACCACGTAGCATAGTGGGAAAAGTCCCGGAGGGCGGTCGGGAGTTCTGCGTGACCATCCTGGCTCAGCTCCTAGCACCATGTGACATCAGGCTATCCCCGTTCCCCTTCTTGGGCCTCAGTTTCCCGACTTGCAAAATAAGCAGAGAGAACCAGATGCTCTCCAGGGTCTTTTTCTACTCTGCCATCTCACGGGTCTTCATTTTCTCTTATTTTGTTTTTTCTGGATCTTTTTCATCTGAGGGTATAGGAAGTGCCAGGACCTGTTTCAGTTTTTGAATCCTACAAGCACATTCCAAGACCGGCCTGAAATTGCATGAGCAACATCACTCGAAATACTTTTTTTTTTTTTTTTCAAAAGCACCTTAACAATCAATTGCGATGCTGTCCTGTTCCTTTTTACTCACACCCTTCTCTCCTCTCTCGTCCCCATGCTCCCCCACCTCAGTGCTCCGTGCTGTATGCGTGTGCTCTCTGTTCTTGTATACTCAATAAAAGTGAAATAAATGTGTTTGATGCCGAACCATACTTCCTTCGCACCTCTCCTCTCTCCTGTCTCTGTCTGTCTCTCTCTCTGTCTCTCTCTCTCTCTCTGTCTCTCTCTCTCTGACCTTGGCTACTGGTACAAGTTGGCATTGTGGGAAGGGCTAAAACTGACGTGGAGACATCCCAACTTAGAACATGTTTATTCAACAAATAATTGGAGCTCAGGGTGGTCCAGGCCTTGGTGACTGTCCAGGCACAACACAAACAAGACAAAAGTCCCTGCCCTCCAGAAACTCACAGGCTCGTGGAGGAAACAGATGCCAGCACAGGCTGTCAGTTACAGAGTAATCAGCACTAGGAAGGAAATACACAGGGAAAAGAGAAGGAAGGTCACTGAAGGAGACCACTTTAAATACGGTGGCCAGGTAAGGCCTCCCTGAGGAGGTGATCTGCGAGCTGAATGAAGAGAAGGATCAATCAACAAAGATGAGGAACTCAAGTGCACATTCTAGGAGAGGGGGACAGCAAGCATTTGGGCCCCAGGACATGTAGGAAGTTGCTGAGCGGAGAAACAGCATGGTCCCTCCTCTTCCTGAAAGAAGAGTACCTACATTGAAGTCTCTCTTCCTGTAACCCTTCTACATTACAGCCTAGTGGAAGAGAAAATACAACAATCCTCAACTTCAGCCTTTGCCCAAAACCTCTATATATGTTCCGATATTCTCATACCACCTGTCCCGTTATTCACTTATTTTTATTTAAATTGACTCAGGCCGAGTGCTATGGCTCATGCCTGTAATCCCAGCACTTTGGGAGGCCGAGGCAGGCAGATCACCTGAGGTTAGGAGTTCAAGACCAGCCTGACCAACATAGTGAAACCCCGTCTCTACTAAAAATACAAAAAAAAAAAAACAAAAAAAAAAACCAGGCGTGGTGGTGTGCACCTGTAGTCTCAGCTACTTGGGAGGTTCAGCTGAGGCGGGAGAATCACTTGAACCCAGGAGACAGAGGTTTCAGTGCGCCAAGACGGTGTCGCTGCACTCCAGCCTGGGTGACAGAGAGAGACTGTGCCTCAAAAAAATAATAAAAATTACTAAATTGACTCACCTTAAAAGCAACTGTATTTAAAAAGGAAACTATATTGCTTCCACAAATGAAAAGTTTATGTCATTTGCCAAGAAAGGAGGTCTTCATAAAATAAATGCAAAAATACTAAAATTAAAAGCCGTCATGCACGTAAAACCTAAACTCATCCCTTAGACCACCTAAAGTGCACACACCACACTTTTATTGCACCAAACAACTCATCTCAGGCCACTTTGCTTTATTGCTGCGAATCTCCCCAGTGAGTCTTTTCCATCTGTATGTGCTTTTCCAGAGTTGAAGTCATCTTGTACACACTATTGCAAATACTTTAAAATATATATATCTTGAGCATTTCCTTATACTTTCAAATACTAAATACTTCTTTTCTTTGGAAAGGTAACTCGTTAAATGATAGACTATGCAGAGAAAAGTGATTCTTCAGCCTTCTCCAGATTTCTGTCTTGTCAGAGGCAATTGCTGTGAGGAACATCATGAATCCTTCCCAGAATTTTCTCTGTCGGTCTCCTTTAGCAATCTGTTATCCGTAGGGCTCTGGAATAGGACTTGGTTTACAAACAATGGGTCTCCATACGATTTTTCAGGCCACGTACACCCTGATCTATATTTCTGCCTCCCATAAAGGGCAATCCTCTCTGCTTTCAGGGAATAATCAAAGGTAAGTTCACCCAGATCATTATTTTTCAACTGGGTCGAGGGTGGGGGAGTGATCCCTCCTTTCCCCCCAACCCTCTGCCACTCCAGGGACATTTAGCAATGGCTGTCACAACTGAGGGGTGCTACTAATGCCTAGTAGGTAGGGGCCAGGACTGCTGCTAAACATCCTGCAATGCCCAGGACAGCCACCTGCAACAAAGACTTATCTGGCCCCAAATGTCAATAGTGCCGAGGTTGAGCCATTCTGATCTAAATGGACATGTAACCCAAAAGGTGGGACTCCTAGGTCACCATCTACAGCTTCTACACCCAGTTTTCAGTCCCCTGGAGTCTCTGAGAAGATGGTGAGCCCAACTGAAATCGGGGACTTTGAGACCAGACCACAGAGCTCAGCACCGAAGACTGGGAGTTGGGGATGGGTGGAGAGGGAGCTGAGCTGCTTCATGCAGGAAATGAAACTTGACAGGACAGGCTGAGATTGATAAGCATGACTGTGACTGATGGAGGCTGTCTCTGGTTAATCCTGCAGCAGCTCATTGTGATTAAACATGACTGCAGGGCCCTGTCTAGTCTGCAACCCACTAAGAGATAAATTTTGACCGAGACAGATTGGTGTGTCCAGTTGTCACTGAGGAAATGTGACAGACAAGCTAAGAAGCAGCAGCACAGAGATAAGAACAGACAGGCCTTGGTTTGCATTCTAGCTCTGCCATTCTCTGGCTGTGTAACATCATCTCTTTGAACCTCAGTTTTCTCTTCCGCAAACTGGGAATATACATACCTACTCACTAGGCTAGTGTAAGGATTAGAAATACCCAAGTGGCCTGCCCTAAAATCACATAAGCCAATTCTTTTTTTTCCCAGACGGAGTCTTGCTCTGTCACCAGGCTGGAGTGCAGTCATGCAATCTCAGCTCATTGCTACCTCCCGCCTCCTGGGTTCAAGTGATTCTCCTGCCTCAGCCTCCCTAGTAGCTGGGATTACAGGCACACACCACCACACCCAGCTAATTTTTGTATTTTTAGTAGATACGGGGTTTCACCATGCTGGCCAGGCTGGTCTCAAACTCCTGATCTCATGATCCCCCTGCCTTGGCATCCCAAAGTGCTGGGATTACAGGCGTGAGCCACCGCACCTGGCTTCACCTAAGCCAATTATTTGCAATAAATCACTTAATATAGATCTTCTACTGGCTCTGATTAATAGTGCAGAGTTAGACCCACGGTATCGTCATTATTCACTAAATGCATAATATATGTACTGAGCTGAGCTTTTGTGCCTGGCTTTGTGCAAGGTTCCAGGGAAACAGTGCAGAACAAGACAGGCAGATTCTTTCCCTCATGTGTTGATACCCTGACTGAGATGTCGGACTTGGCCTGCAGAAAGGACACTGGGTGATTGTGGGCAGAGGGACTGAAGTAATGGCTGCTGCTGCAGCAGCCGCAGCAGCGGACGCTGGTTCTCTGGGCTGGTGGCTGGGCTTCTGAGGCTCTCCCCGAGGGCTGAGTATGACTGGAAGCTGAGACACTGTGACCAGGATAGAGATTGGCTGACAAAGACTGTGACCGAGCACCTGACTGGCTACTACTGGATAGCCATGGCCTTGGCGGTGCTTTAGTGACCATGACTGCTTGAGCCCAAAGTAAGATGGCTGGTGGCTGTGTTTCTGGATGGGGATATAAAATGCATAGGTTAGTCAAAGCTGTTTAAAATTCAGAAGCTAAAACGAGACACTAACAGCAAAAGGCAACATTGGATCCGGCGGAACCTGCAAGCACGGGCCATTCTTCCCGCGACCCAGGGCTCCGCGGGACCGCTCTCTCCGTTGCTCCAGTCAGGCGCCAAACAGGAGAACTTCCGGTGCGTTTCCGCGGTACCGGAACGCGGGGCGAGGCGGTGAGTGTGGCCTCCTGGCCTCTCTTTCCTCTCCTGATTCCGTGTGTGTGTGTTTTTGTGTGTGTGTGTGTGTGTGGCCGGGCCGCCCCTCTTCTCAGCTCGGAATCGCGGAGTGCCTTGAACTAGGCCCACCTCGTCGGGGAGGCTGGTTCTCTGCCTGTGGGACTCTGGTGTCTTTGTAGGCCCTTCCTGAGAAGCCGTCGCCAAGGCTTCCCGGGACACTCGGGGTTACTTCGCGTTTTTTTTTTCTAACTTTGGAGGCTGGGGGCCGTAGACCCTTACTGCACTGAACCTGGCTCTGCCCTACTGTCTGCGTGACTTCCAGTGAGGTCTTCTCCCGAACTGAGCCTTTGTTTCTCGTTTACAAAATGGAAATCATACTTGTATTAAATAAATATCTACTAAGCGTCTAATGTGTGCTAGGAATACAGCAGGACTCAAGTCTCGTGACGGTGACAGGCCTCAATCAAACATGCAAAACTGCAGTGGTGATAATTGAAACGGAAGGGTACACCAGAGTGTGTCACAGGAGACTTAACCTAACCCCGGGTCAGGGAACATTTACTGAGGAGGTGAATGGTGAGCTGAGATCAGAAAAAAGATTTGACAAAATGGAGAGGGAAGAGTTTTCTATCTGGAGAGAGAGCCTCCAATTTCAGGGTCCGAAAGGGGAACAGAGCTTTTTGGGGACCATGGTGTGAAACAAGCTAAAGGGGTTCCCAGAGGTCAGACCATGCAGACTTTATAGGTCATAGGAAGAATTTTGGTTTTCCGAGAACGATATGGGAAACCACTCAGGCTGACATGGGTGGTGGTGATGTGATTAGATTGGCATTTTTAAACGGATACTGCTGTTGAATGGAGAATGGATTGAGGAGCAGGCACTCTCTGAGTGAGGGACAATGGTAGCTTGGATTAGGGAGGCAGTGGAGAGAGGGGGATGGATGTGATTTTAGGTGTTCCAGGACTGTGAAGAACTCACAGAGCCGTCAGTGACAGGGGTTGGTAGACTGCAGTTCTGTGCATATTTAATCAACCTTTTCCTAGCATCTCCTCTGTGCCAGGCCATGTACCAGCTGCTGGAGATATAGTGAATAGAATTACAGGCTGGTGGAATTAGAATGAAAGAAGTGTCATTATCAAGGAGGAGCACACAGATGTCACAAGGGAAAATGGCTAATTGATCAGAAGTTATTCTAAATGGAATCTCTATTCATTCAGCAAATATTAAGTACTTTCTGAATTCAGAATTACAAACAGAAAGATAATGCAAATTATTTAGAGCAGTGTCTTTCAAACTTTTATGACTGTGACCTACAGTAACAAATACATTTTATGACACAACCAAGTGTACACACAAACACACAAAGCTCCAGAAAACAGTACTTAGCTTTACTACTTATGATGTATTGTGATATTCAAAAGTTCTGTTATTTTCATTTTAAAAATAATGCTGGTTGAGACCATTACATTGATTTCCTAATCCATTGATGGATTGTGACTTGCAGTTTGGGGGGAAAAAATGTTGATTCAGGGTAAGAGTCATTTGTAGTGGTTTTGGGGTAATGATGATAAAATGTACTCTTATTTTTGGAACAGGATTGGTTTTCCTTTCCACACTGTTTTTAATTATTTATTCATTTAAAGTAAAAAGAGTAAACAGGGCTGGGCATGATGGTTCACACCTGTAATCTCAGCACTTTGGAGGCTGAGGCGGGTGGATCACTTGAGGACAGGCATTCGAGACCAGCCTGGGCAACATGGTGAAACCCTGTCTCTACTAAAAATACAAAAGTTAGCCAGGTGTGGTGGTGCACACCAGTAGTCTCAGCTACTCGGGAGGCTGAGACATGAGAATTATTTGAACCCAGGAGGTGGAGCATGTAGTAAGCCAAGATCATGCCATTACACTCCAGCCTGGGTGATGGATCAAGACCCTGTCTCAAAAAAAAAAAAAAAAAAGAGCAAATAAAAAGGGCAACAGGCAGCAGGTTTTCTGTGTTTGAAATTTTGACATCTTGTTTGTACATCTGGCTAGATTGGAATGGCCTAGAGGGCAGTGACTGTCTTAATCTCTGTTGTTTCTTCAGGGGCCTGGCAAAGTGCAGGCACTCAGTAAGTATTTGTTAGATTAATAAGGTAGGTATTTTAGGACTAGAAGATTAGATAATGGTTTGTTTACATTTGTTCATGTTGGAACCATTCTTGCCAATATCCCAGAGGCACTGTCTGGGACATTCAGAAGTAGGTAAAATAAGTGTACTAAGTTCTTTCTCTTCTGGCCAGCCTTCTCTTCCTAGGCTAGCTTTATCACCTGAATTCATTCTGGATGAATGATCCAGAGCCACCACTGATTGTGGGCTCTTTAGGAAGTTGTTTCACTCCCTGGAGTTTAGGTTTTTTATGAGTGAAAGAAGAGGAGATTTGTGGTTGAAAAGCTCTCTAGACCTCGAACAAATTTTAGATGCTGAGCCTCCACTTTCTACCTTCTGTCTGTCCGTTTCTGGGCCTTCCCTGAGGCTTACAAGAAACTGGATATGTACTTGATTTAATCTTTCCAAATCTTTTGGAATAGTTTCCTGCAGAGTTGTAGCTTCAAATGATTAGGCATAGTTACAGTTTAGAGTGAGCCATCCAGGCATTTTCCACTCTCACCTTCTGTTGTGAGAAAGAGACCTGAGAAGATACTAAGAGTGGATGGTGGACAGAAGAACACTGGCCTGCAGGCTGGGTACCCAGATTCTAATTTGGGTCCTGGTATGACCATAAGCATGTCACTTTTTTTCACTGGTATCATAGCAGTGAAGTGAGTGTCCTTGCATGTTAAACCAAAACACAAATTTTTTTGTTGTTATTGTTGTTTTTTTTTAAGATGGTGTCTCATTCTGTCACCAGGCTGGAGTGCAGGGGCTTGATCTTGGCTCACTGCAACCTCTGCCTCCTGGGTTCAAGTGATTCTCCTGCCTCAGCCTCCCTAGTAGCTGGGAATACAGGCGCGCGCAACCACGCCCAGCTAATTTTTGTATTAATTTTTAGTAGAGATGGGATTCTACCATGTTGGCCAGGATGGTCTCAATCTCTTGACCTTGTTATCTGCCTGTCTCAGCCTCCCAAAGTGCTGGGATTATAGGCATGAGCCACCACACCCAGCCAAAAATTGTTTCTTTTAGTTCTCGTTTTCCTCATCTGTAAACTCAATGCATGGTTGTCATGAGGATTAAGGGAAATATGACAGGGGTCTAATTGAATATCTGGCACATACAGAATGGTTAGCAAATAAAGCATCTTTCCCCACGATCTAATTAACTCTGATTTCTTTCTTTCTTAGCTGTTCTGGAAGACTAAAGAAAAATAGTTCTTTTGGTCACCCACCACTGGTCCCATGGCTGCCATGCAAATGGATCCTGAGCTAGCCAAGCGCCTCTTCTTTGAAGGGGCCACTGTGGTCATCCTGAACATGCCCAAAGGAACAGAGTTTGGGATTGACTATAACTCCTGGGAGGTGGGACCCAAGTTCCGGGGCGTGAAGATGATCCCTCCAGGCATTCACTTCCTCCACTATAGCTCTGTGGACAAGGCTAATCCCAAGGAAGTAGGCCCTCGGATGGGTTTCTTCCTTAGCCTGCAGCAGCGGGGGCTGACAGTGCTGCGCTGGAGCACAGTCAGGGAAGAGTTAGACCTGTCCCCAGCCACCGAGTCTGAGGTGGAAGCCATGAGGGCCAACCTTCAGGAGCTGGACCAGTTCCTGGGGCCTTATCCATATGCCACTCTGAAGAAGTGGATCTCACTCACCAACTTCATCAGCGAAGCTACAATGGAGAAGCTACAGCCTGAAAACCGGCAGATCTGTGCCTTCTCTGATGTGCTACCTGTGCTCTCGATGAAGCACACCAAGGACCGGGTGGGGCACAATCTACCTAGCTGGGGCACTGAGTGCAAAAGCTACCAAGAGGGCCTGGCGCGGCTACCTGAGATGAAGCCCAGAGCTGGGACAGAGATCCGCTTCTCAGAGCTGCCCACACAGATGTTCCCAGCAGGTGCCACGCCAGCAGAGATAACCAAGCACAGCATGGACCTGAGCTATGCCCTGGAGACTGTCCTCAACAAGCAGTTCCCCAGCAGCCCCCAGGATGTGCTTGGTGAGAAAGAACAAGGCTCTTTGGGAGTGGGCCAAGGGGAGGATATTAGCAGAGTTGTTTTAGAATAGGGAGTACTTCTCGTGTCAGTCCAGCAGTAACTAAACCTGGCTAAGGAGGCTGAAGATACAGGTGTATCTTTACCCTTAACCCTGGAGATTTTGATTCAAAAGATCTGGAGTAGGGCTTCAGCAGCTTCTGTATATCTGTCAAATAAACAGGCATCCTAGGCGTGAACCTGGTGCAGATAATCTTCTGTTTGGGAACTGCTTATAGAGCCCAGTCCTACAGAAGGGAAAGATCTGGCCTACTGAGTGACTGAACTGAAACCAGAACCCAGGACTCCTGGTTTCTGGGCCAGACCTATGCTCGTTGTAGCCTCTCACCTACCCTCGCAGTTTGCTCCTGAATGAATAGAAATCCTGTCTTTCTACTTCTTAAACATTTCAGTTATTCAAAATGTATCTTGTGAAAAGGTCTGTTACAGGAGTAACTTCCTTGGTTGTGGTTTTTTTTTTTTTGAGACAAGGTCTCACTGACATGGGCTGGAGTGCAGTGGCATGATCACAGCTCACTGCAGCCTCAACCTCCTGGGCTCAAGTGATCCTCCCACCTCAGCCTCCCAAGTAGCTGGGACCACAGGTGTGTCCCACCATGCTCAACTAATTATTTTTGGTAGAGATAGGGTCTCCCTGTGTTGCCCAAGCTTGTCTCAAACTCCTGAGCTCAAGCTATCCTCCTCCATTGACCTCTTAAAGGGCTAGGATTATCTTTGTCACCCGACCTGTCCAGGGATAATTTTGAATCTGCATCACAGCTCTTTGAAATTATTTTTGGTGTCATAATTTTATTTTAGACAAGGTCAGAAATGCACAATTTTAAATGTATGTCCTAAATGCAAAGAATACCCTAATACTTAGTTTCACAAACTAACCAAGTACAGCCAGTTGAAGAAGCAAATCATTAACCTATATTACACAAAGAAGATTTGACTGTATTTGAAAATATTGGTCAGACATCCAAAATATCTAAACCAGATAGCTATTCACACAAATCAGACTTAGTTCCATATACTTAGGAACAGGGAGCTAGTTTTTCCAGGTCTCTGGAGGTGGCAGAGATCAAACGCCATGCATTTGAAGAGGTATTTAGTGCTGAGTACCTCTCTTTTTATGGTCCACATGTATGTATACCTCATTAAATTTACAGCCACCTTTGAAGCTAGAGAGAATGTCTGTGATCAGTAGCAGTATTTCTGTGGTAACCAGAGACCCAGTTACTTGCCCAGAGACAGTGGTGTCTGGATCATCAGGTCTCTTTGTTTGAGATGAGCATCTGATAGAAATCGGGAATATAATATTTTTTGAGTGCTACTTAGTGCCACGTGTTATTCTAAATGCTTTAAGTGTACTATATCCATTCATTTAATCTTTACTGCAACCCTCAAATAAGGAAATTGAGGCCTTAATAGATTAAGTAACTTGCCCAAGGTCACACAGCTGCTAAGTCGTAGAGCTAAGATTTGAATCTAGGCAGTTTGGCTCCAGAGCCCATGCTCTTAGCCCCAAGCTGCTCATAGAGATTAAATCACAGAGCTCTGTGATTAAACAAACAAAAATAATATGGCTGGCAGGCTGACCCTGGAATAAGTACTCATGAATTTGTCTTTTGTGGGAGGTTCTAGAAGTGTTCCCACCCAATAGCAAATCTGTTTTATCTTTCCATTGCCCACATTGTGAAGCATTAGATGTGCGTGGCCTTGGGAAAGCCCTTGACTTCATCTATAAAATGAGGCAAATACCACCTTCCTGATTGCCTGGTGGAATTGGGCTGAGGGTTACATGGTGTAGTGCAGCATTTCCATGACCCTGGAGCAGACCATCCGTATCAGAAGCACCCAGGAAGCTTGTTAGAGCTACAGATACAGAGGCCCCATCACCTCTTCTCAACCAGAACCTGAGGGTGAAGCTTGGGTAACTTTACTTTTAACAGGCTCTCAGTGATTTTGATGGGCAGCCAGTTTGAGATCCACTTGGCATAATACCCATGAACACATTTTGTAAACTTAAAATGCCAGGAAAATACTAGGAATACCTTTTCTCTTGCAATCTGATATTACAGAAATCCAAAGCCACAGGTTGGTTTCCCAGGGCTTTAATTCATAGCAGTTCAGCAAACATTTATTGAGTACCTATTAAGTGCAAAATCCCATGCGAGGCTCTGCAGGAGTGACAAGAATAAAAGGTCACTTATTGCTGAAATCCAGTAGAATTGATTACCTTGTGAACAGTGATGGAGAGTGTCAGCTGGTTCTCCTCTCCCTGAGAATCACTTCTTCTCTCTGCACCTTTCAGGTGAACTCCAGTTTGCTTTTGTGTGCTTCCTGCTGGGGAATGTGTATGAGGCATTTGAGCATTGGAAGCGGCTCCTGAACCTCCTGTGCCGGTCAGAAGCAGCCATGGTGAAGCACCACGCCCTCTACATCAACCTCATCTCCATCCTGTACCACCAGCTTGGTGAGATCCCCGCTGACTTCTTTGTAGACATCGTCTCCCAAGACAACTTCCTCACCAGCACCTTACAGGTGAGTAGTTCTTCTGACTGAGCTGATGCTGATGTGGGTCAGAATTGAGGCAACAGTGAGTGTTTTGTTTCTTGCTATTCTTCCATGACCCAAAGATTTTTAAATTTCAGTTTCCTAATCTTGGGATATTTCCTGGTTTTCTCTCTCTTACTCAATTATAAGTGCCTCTATACCAGATATTGTCTCTCTGTACCACCCTCTCCCCGCCTCGTCCCCAGAGTGCCTAACACTGGGCTTCTTGGATTTGCATTCCTTCCATTGCTTTGGTTTACTCAGCTTAAACAGATTTTCTTTCTCCCTGTAGCCATGAATTGCTACAACGCAGTAAAGCAGAGTTCTGAAGCTTGTTATTCCCAATGAAACATCTGCCTCTTCTTAGATCTCATTTAAGCATTAAAATAACTTTGATTTCCTGTTCAAACAAAATGTACCAGTTTCTGCAGAGATTCTGTGACAGAAAAAGTGAAATTTGCTTTTAACTTGGCAATTAAATTTTCATTATGAGTGGTAATTAGGAAAGAAGCTTCAAACAACTTACAATCTTCATCCTATGCTATTTCCTTCCTTTGCAAACAGATTAGCTTCCTTTATGTACTTGGGACAGCCTCTGTCACTCACATTGTGTAACTTTCAAGAATAGAAGAGGCAGAAGCTGCTAACTGTTGGTTTCCATGCTTTCCCTCCCATGAGCTGCTTTCTTCTCCTTGTGTGTGGTACCCCATGAGGCCTGCTCCATATAAGGCTGCTTTTCACCAGCCTTCCACTCCACTTACTCAGGGTAAGGGAAGAAATGAGCATTCATTAAATGCTTGTTGGGGCTGGGCATGGTGGCTTATGACCTTAATCCCAGCACTTTGGGAGGTGAAGGCAGGAGGATTACTTGAGCCCAGGAATTCAAGACAAGCTTGGGCAATATAGTGAGACCCTGCATCTACAAAAAATTTAAAAATTAGCCAGGTCATGCACAACTTGGGAGGCTGAGACAAGAGGAAGTTTGAGGCTATAGTGAGCTATGATCATGATTGTGCCACTGCACTCCAGCCTGGGCAACAGAGTGAGACTCTGTCTGTAATAAATAAATATTAAATAAAGACTATTGGGTATCAGGTCCCATGTTTGTTGTGTTCTGTGGATTCACTCATTTTGAATCCCTTTGGAACTCTGTAAGATGGAGGTATTATTCCCATTTTACAAATGAGAAAACTGAGAAAGGTTAAATCATTTACTTGAAGCCAGACAGCTGGCAAGTGGATGTCAGGATTTGTACCCAGACCTGAGTCTTGGTTTCCTGCCTGTGCTTATGCCCGTGTGTAGTGAATACAGTGTGAATCCCCCCAGAAAGGATTCTTGATTGACATCAGTGAAGACTTCATCAAGGTCCTGTTTCTCAGGGGTACAGAACACTTTTCTAAAGCCGGCCTATTGTTGGGCGAGTCCCTGTGAGCAGGCATCTGACTTAAAACCGGCAGTTGAAGACCTGTGCAGACCATGGCAATGAGTCAGTCAAGTGCATGTCTTGAGCCTGGTTTATTCTACTCAGAAGAGCTATAGAACTGTCCTTTTACTGGTTCTTCATTTAACAGAGAAATTAAACCCCTTTGTCCTTCCTCTGGGGGGGGAATTTTCCCCAAAGGTACTGGTTATGGGTTGTGAGGCAGTATGAGGAGGCATTAGCCTGCTGACTTGCCTCTGGCAGTGGCTGCAGCTCAAGAGAATGAAGTACTTCCCTTGTGATGCACGTTGATGCTGTTGCACAAACATAGGAGGGCCAAGGTGTCACTGGCTGTCCAGACCATTGTTAGCACAACCACAGCTGAGCTCTGATTGCCAGGCTTTGTTCCCAGCAATGATTTACAAAGCAGAAAGTGCCCAACTGGATTGCTAGATGCCCAGGTGGGTTGTGCAAAGCTGATGGTTGGAAACATTCAGTTTTTGGACTTTCCACCAAGAAAATTTGATGTCATTATTTGGAAAAATCCAGGACATGTACCAAAAAAAAAAGGAAAGAAACAAAACAAAAAAACACATGTCTTTGAGCATCCTTCATATATAACATTCTACTGAAAGTGTTGAGGAATGTATATATGTGAGTTAGCCAGGGTTCCTGCCCTCAAGGGATTTGTTCATTGATTTAGCAGTTAATTGCTGAGCACCTGCTGTATAGAAGACTCTGTTCTAGAACTGGGAATATAGATGTGGGCAAGACAGAGGCACTGTCTTGACTCTTGTATTTTGAGAAAGTTAATAGAAAGTTAACTAACTCCAGATAGCAGACTCTTGTATTTTGAGAAAATTAACAGAAAGTTAACTAACCAAGCAACTCCAGATAGCAGTAAGTGTTTTGGAAGGCAGTCTTGCCCTGGTACCAAGACTGCCTAGCCCTGGCCTTTCCCTAGCCCTGGCCTTTTGGTCTCAGCTAGACTGCTTACCCCTGTTAACTCCATCTCTCCCCACACTGCCACCTGAGGTGCTGCACCATAATGCAACTATGATCCTGCTTCTCTGTGGCTCCTCATTGCCTAGAAGATTAAAAGCCCAAACATTAGTTGCAAAGGCCATTCTGATCTGGCTTCTTATTCTGTTCTCCAGCGTCTCCTTCCTCTCCATGTTTTTCCCCATCATCTCCAGCAACAGTGGTCTCCTTGCAGATTCCCAGACAGGCTATGATGTTTTGCTGTTTCATGCCTTTTTTAAAATTGTGGTGAAAAAACACGGCTGGGCCATGGTGGTTTATGCCTGTAATCTTAGCACTTTGGGAGGCCAAGGCTGGAGGATCACTTGAGGTCAGGAGTTCAAGACCAGCCTGGCCAACATGGTAAAACCAGGTCTCTACTAAAAACACAAAAATTAGCCAGGCATGGTGGTGGAGGCCTCTAGTCCCAGCTACTCAGGAGGCTGAGACAGGAGAATACCTTGAACCTGGGAGGGAGAGGTTACAGTGAGCCAATATTACACCACTGCACTCCAGCCTGGGCAAAAAGAGTGAGGCTCTGTCTCAAAATAAATAAATAAATAAATAAAAATAAAATTGTGGTTGAAAAACACAATTTAACATGAGATATGCCCTCTTAACAGATTTTCAGTGTTCAGTACAGTATTGTTAACTGTAAGTATCATGCTGTCAGCAGATCTCTAGAACTTCTTCATCCTGAATAATTGAAACTTTGTACATGTTTTAGACCTTCTTGCCCAGACCTGATTTTCCCTCTTCCTGGTACAAATTTGCTTATTCTACAACATGCCCTCAAGGCATTTGTCTCTATCAAACTATCCCTCTTCTCCCCTCTCCCCTCTCCCCCCCCCCCCCCTCAGCCTGCTTTATACTTGTCACTGCTATATTGCGTGAGATGTGCTTGCTGAAACTAATATATTGTCTGCCTGACTCCCGCACTGAGTCATGGGCTCCTTTTACAAGAGGCCTATTTTTTGTTGATCTGGTTATCTACTTTTTTTTTTTTTTTTTGAGACGTGGTCTTGTTCTGCCACCCAGGCTGGAGTGCGATGGCGCGATCTCAGCTCACTGCAACCTCTGCCTCCCAGGTTCAAGCCATTCTCTGGCCTCAGCCTCCCAAGTAGCTGGGATTACAGGCGCGTACCACCATGCCCAGCTAACTTTTTTGTATTTTTAGTAGAGACAAGGTTTCACCATGTTGGCCAGGCTGGTCTTGAACTCCTGCCTCAGATAATCCACCCGGCTCACATCTAGTTATCTTCAATATGTTGTCAAGGCCTAACATTGATCTCATTTGATGTTATTGGGTGTTTTTAGATGGATAGAATTCATAATTTTTGTGGCATTGTAAGTATCATAGGTATAAACAGCAGAGTCTGGTCAAAGGGCATTAGGAGCACCAAAGAGGGAGTGGTTAATTCTGACTAGGGTTGAGATTTGAGGGGATAAAGGACTAGAAATGGCTTTATGCAAGGGCGGAAGGTAGGGGGCATTTGACCATACACTTGAGGGATGGCTGAGATTTCAAAAGGCACAATGTGGACAAGGAGATTATAAAACTTTTTTTTTTTTTAATGGTGAGTCACGTTGATGCCATGTTGGCAGTGAGAGTCCAGTTCTCCACACAGAGGCATTCACTCAGGGTATTTGTGACCGAATGAACCAGCCCATAAAAGCCTTCCTCAGCCAGCCGCCTGCCCTCGCCCCAGGTAGTCAAGTAAGTGGAACTGGCTTTCTTACTTAGGAGCTTAAATGGCTACTACCCGTGGAGAGGGACTGGTGTTTGTTTATGTGTAAGCACTTAAAGACAGCCACATTAGCATGGATAAAATCAGCCACATAATGGAATGCTCTTAGCCATTAATTTTTTTCAACTTTCCCATGTGAGGCCCTTTTGAATAGAAGGCACTAGTTTTTACAGATCCCTTGGATTTCACTTGAATCAAAATGATTTGTTTTACAAAAATAGATAGTTTTTTCTTTTATTTAAAACAATGTAAGTTCCATCATTCATTTAAAACCAATGAAAGGATAATCTGAATATAATGGTATGTTAGAAAATGAGTTATGTACAAAATAAGAAGTTATTGCTGATTGTGTAGTGTTTAGGCATATAGTCATCTAACCTGTTTTTAAAAATACTTTTAGTTACAATAGGCCATATATGCTTTCCACCTTGTTTTCTTGCTAGTATTCTAAATGCGTGTCCATCTTTAACTCTTGAAGGAAAACACCGACTCTGACAGTGAGGTCTATGGTATTTTCATCACGATACTCATTATGATAAATTTGCCTGCCTACTCCTATACCTCTTGCTGTTAGCTATCACTTTTGCATGCTTAGTCTCATTGAGCCCCCACAACAGTGCTAGAAGCTAGGTCTGCAATCCCATTATACAGATGAGGAAGTAAGCTCAGGGAGGTCACACAATTTGCTCAAAATCAGCAGAGCTAGTAGAAGGCAAGACTGAACTTTACATTCTAAAGCCTGGGGTGGGCTCCTGTATATGATTGGAGTCCCAGACGAAACATCCCAGATTTTTCAAACTCACCTCAGATGATTTCATTCGTGCTGCTTTTCACCTTCCTGGGCATCATTGTGAAACAACAGTCTTGCGTTTAACACCACTTTCTTCTGCTGCAAGTGAAAACAAAATCTTTACCTATTGCTAGTTTCATTCTAAGTTGAGTAATTATTTGGGAATTGAAAAAATTAGGAAATGTCATCTTTTTGGTCTAGCTAAAAAAAAAAATAGGGTAAGATAGTGACATAGCTACCTGCCTTGATAATTTGAATTTCTTGAGGTGACCTGGCTACACTCAATTTATTTAACTTAGGTTTAAGAAAAGCTTTCACATGTATGACTAAAGTATGACTAAAGTAACTTAGAATTTCATAATACATAGATTAAATGATTAAAGTGTTCATGCTTTATTTTATATTTGAAGAAAAACACCCAGTAGATGTGCTTTTTGTTTGAGATAAATGCAGTTGTTTGCAAAATGTTATCCTAGCTCAAAAATATTTTTAAAATATTGAGTATTAATCTGCTGACATTAAGATGATTTATGTCCCAGTGATATTAAAAAGTGTTGATTTTGTTTTAGTTAATAAAATAACCAGATCACTGTTAAAGTTTCCCGAAGAAGGCATAAAATTAATCTGAAAATAAAAGAATCAGAATAAGTTATTGCTTGGAAACTAAGTGTTATTTAAACATATTCATTTCTGAATTGTGAGGAGTTTTTAAAAATACCAAGTTTGTGAAACTGTGGTCAAAAATAGATCAGGGGATGCCAGATGGTAGAGGTGAGGAAGGGTTTGACTGCTAAGGGGCAGCACTAGGGAGCTGTTTGGAGTGATGGGATGGTTCCGCGTCCTGTTTGCAGTGATGGTTACACAAATTTATATGTACTTTCAAACTCAGAACTGCATACCAAAAGTAAACACTATGAACATATATCATATAGTGGTTGCATGGGTGTATATATATATTTTTTTGTCCAAATGAGCTGAACATTTAAAATTGTAGAATTTACTAACCTGGGCAACATAGCGAGAACCTGTCTCTACAAAAAATTTTAAAAAATATTACCAGGCGTGGTGGCTTATGCCTGTATAATCCCAACACTTTGGGAAGACAAGGTGGGTGGATCACTTGATCCCAGGTGTTTGAGACCAGCCTGGGCATCATGGTGAAACTCCGTCTCTACAAAAAATACAAAAATTAGCTAAGTATGGTGGCATGCACCTGTAGTCTCAAATACTCCGGAGACTAAGGTGGATGGATCACTTGAGCCCAGAGGTTGAGGCTGCAGTAAGCTGTGATCACATCACTGCGCCCCAGCCTGAGTGACAGAGTAAGACTCTGTCTCAAAAAAAAAAAAAAGAAAAATTATCCAGGTGTGGTGGAGCATACCTATAGTCCCAGCTACTTTGGATACTGAGGCAGGAGAATCCCTTGAGCCCAGGAGTTGAAGGCTACAGTGAGATATGATCATGCCACTGCACTTTAGCCTGGGCGACAGTGAGATCCCATTTCGAAAAAATAAGTAAAATAAAATTAATTGTATGTAAGTTATACCACAATAAGGTTTTATTTATTTATTTATTTTTAAGTCAACCCAGACTGTGCCCTGTGTCCTGGAGGCTACAGAGGGGACAGTTCCAGAAGTACCTTAGTTCCCCACAGGGCAGTGCTAAAAATAAATATCAGGGTGGATTAAGCCTCTGTTAAGACAAAAGGTCTGGGTAGGAGAAGGATGAAGCAGAGATACCTCTGCTTGGACAGCACTTTGCTCAGTTTTTGTCACTACATGCTGCAGCATGCCTAGCATCCCACCTCTACAATGGGAATAGTAAAGTCCTGTACCTCCCAGGCTGTGGTAAAGACCAACTTAATGAGTTCTTTAAAAAGGATGAAGCACTTTTTAAATTAGAAACCTTATTTGTTAGACTGAAGGCATCTATTGTGCCTGTTTCTGGTGGATTTTACTCCCAGACAGTGTTTGAGAGGTGCTTCGGGAGGATGGGTGATGAGCGTGAGCCCAGCTTGTTCCAGTCTCTCACTGCTGGCCATTGCCAAGTGCAATCCCTGGGTCTCATTAGGTCATCCAGTGAGCATCCTTTGGGCCATGACTCTATACCTGGCCCTGGGCGATATGCTTTGTGGGGCACATTGATAATTAGGACGTAGTGCCTACTTTTAGAGGGTGCGGATCACTGTGATACAAGTGCAGCATGAGGAATGCCATGATGGAGGCTCGGGCACAGTGCTAGGGAACAGGGGTCTGAGCAGTTCATGTCACAAGGAGGTGGCTTGAGACCCATGGCATTCAGGGGCCTGGTAAAGAAGCTGCCTCCTCCCTAGGATGAGCCTCTCATTCTCCCCGGCACCACCACATCATTATTGAACAGCTATTTGGCGCCAGGCACTGTACAAAAGTGAACCAAAAATTGAACCTGTGGTTGTCTTCATTCTTCTGTTCATGAAACATCTAATGCATCCTTTTTGTGTGTCAGGCGCTATGCTGAGAGTAGAGCACAGTGTGAAAGAGCCGCTGCTGTGGGGTTGCTCCTTGTTTGGTAGGTGAGATCAACAGTAAATGGCCTGTTGACTTACTGAGACTGAGGCCATGATCAAGGTAGCCCTGGGGCGGAGGGAGCGCAGAGGAGCACTCACTCCATCCTTGGCCTGGAAGACATCCTAAAGGACGTGATATCTGAGCTGAGCCTGAGTCTTTAGAAGAAGTTCGTTAGGTGAAGGAGGAGAAAGCAGGAGGTGGAAGGGTGTTGAGAGCAGAGGGAAAAGCATGTGTGCAGAGAGGCACAGTGGAAGCAGTGGCACACGTTTGGGCGGCTGCACAGTGTATCTAGAGAGCAGGGACTGTGTGGAGAGTCATACAGTTCCCGTGTAAGGAAGGGAAACAGGAAGAGACTTTTGCTTATTCAGCCCAGTAGGCTCCCCACAACCGCTGGGCATGGCCTAATGGGTATGCAGGGCCTCCAGAGCCAAAACTGTTTGAGAAAAGGCTCCTGTGCTGCCCATACCAGGCCCCTCCCCAGAGTTCAGCCTTGCTCCAGGCAGGCTCCACTAGCTGCCTACAGACAGGCCGACCGCTGGCTTCCCCATGGCCCTCACCACCAAGATCACACAGCCCCTCTAATTAGTTATTGATCTGGCATTTTGTTGTGGCTGTGCTTCCCACTCCTGTGTTAGTCGATTCCCAAGTTAATGAAGCCAGATTCCATACCGCCCCCCCACGCAGCCCCCTATCACTTCTCCCTGTGCTACCAGTGCTGCTACTCCAACAGAATGACTCCAAAGACCACAGCAAATGAGCCGTACCCCTACTAACAGGGAGATGGCAGAGAAGCGGGTGGGAGGAATATTGCCCCTGGAATCAGCTGCAGAGGACGCCTGTTGCCTTTGTCAGGTCAGGTCTCCTGGGGCCCAGCATCTTTCCACGGTGGCCTGAAAGCCAGCTGTGGCATGAGGGTGCTGTGGATCAAAGAGCTTCTTCCACCTTCACACCCGTGTCTCTGGGTGGGCCGGTAAGGTAGCAGATGGTAGTCTGGGAAAAACCACTTCTTTCTTTCTGGGTAATTTTTATTCAGTCATTTAACTCCTCTCAGCTTCCATTTCCTTAAAATAGGCATTCTGTTGTATCTTTCCAGGGTGTTGGGAGGATCCAGTTGGATGTTCTGCGAAACTTCTTTGAAAACAGTAAAATAGTTTAAGAAGGAATCATGGGTTTGCTGTTACTCTTAGGAAGGGACTGGGATCCAGGAATATCTGGAATGGGGTTTCAGATGTGGAAAAATTACCATTCTACTCCCTGCCCATGTTTGTATTAAATGAAACTGTTTATGAGAGCATCAAAATAAGGGGTTAATATCCAGAATATATAAAGAACTCCTATAACTCAACAATGCAGAAACAACCCAATTTAAAAAATGGGTAAGGAAGTGAATGGACATTTCACCAAAGAAGATATACAAATGGCCAATGTGCACATGAAAACATACTCAATATCCACTGATCATTAGGGAAACGCACATCAAAACTGCAGTAAGATACTACCTCCCAACTGTTAGAATGGCCATTATTTAAACACACACAGAAAATACCAGGTGTTGGCCAGGATGTGGAGAAATTAGAACCTTTGTGTGTTGCTGGTGGGACTATAAAATGGTACAGCCCCTGTGAAAAACAATATGGCAGTTTGTCGGAATTTAAACAGAGAGTTACCATATGATCCAGCAGCTCTGCTCCTGGGTTTATATGACAATGTGGCAGTTCATCGGAATTTAAACAGACAGTTACCCTATGATCCAGCAGCTCTGCTTCTGGGTTTATAAGCAAAAGAATTGAAAGCAGACACCCTAGGAGGTGTGTGTACACCCATATACCCATGTTCATAGCAGCATTATTCACAACAGCCAGAAGGTAAAAACAACACAAATGGACATTGACAGATGAATAGACAAACAAAATGTGGTGCCTGCATACAATAGAATATTATTCAGCCTTCAAAAGAAAGGAAATTCGGACACATGCTGCAACATCAGTGAACCTGGAAAGATACTATGCTAAGTGACATTAGCTACTCGCAAAAGGACAAATGCTGTACGATTTCACTTAGATGAGGCGCCTAGGGTAGTCAGATTAATAGAGACAGAAAGCAGAATGCTGGTTGCCAGCACCTGGTGGGAGGAGGGGATAAGGAGTTGCTGTTCAATGGCTGCAGAGTTTTGGTTAGGGATGATAAGGTCGTTCTGGAGATGGATGGTGGAGATGGTTGTACAACTGTGTGAATGTACTTAATGCTACTCAACTGTACATTTAAAATAGTAAATATGTATATTTTGCCACAACTTAAAAAATAAAAATATTTTTTAAATGATTGAAACAGTAGATCTTATGTACAGATGCTCCTCAACTTCCCATGGGATTATGTCTTAATAAACTTTAAATTAGATATACCATAAGTCAAAAATGCACTGATTACACCTAACGCTCCTAACATTGCAACTCAGCCTAGCCCACCTCAAACGTGCTCAGAACACTAACACCAGCCTACAGTTGGGCAAAATCATTTAACACAAAGCCTATTTTATAATGAAGTGTTGAATATCTCATGTAATTTCTTGAATACTGTACTGAAAGAATTCAAAGTACGGCTTTTTCTGAGTGTGTATCACTTTGCATCATCATAAAGTCGAAGTGTCGTAAATTGAACCATCATAAGTCAGGGTCCATCTGTATATTTTACCACAATAAAAAAAAAAAAATCAAAGACAGCTTTTAAAGGGGATAGAAGCCTCAAACTGGCAGCCTGTGGCCCATTTAGAAGATTAGAGCAGCAATTCAGTCTTGTTGGCTTGGGGCCTGGGACTTCATGGGATCCAGGGGCTTATAAGCACCCTCAAGCCTTTTTTAGGACCCTAGTACCAGCTGGTGTAGCTACTACCTGTTACTCTGAGTTACTGCCCAAGTGTCCAGTAGAACCCCCCCAGGGGGTGGGGCCAGGGTGATGGCCCCCAGCGTTATTCTCAGTGGGGCATCTCTGCCCAGATAGTAATTTTCCATTCTAGTCCTGCCCTAGCATCTCAGCTGGGTTTGGACCTTCTTTCTTGGTTTGAGGGGAGCACAGCAGGTGTCCTGGGCCTATGCCAACAGCAGCTGATCTACCCGCCCCAGAGAGCTGAACACCATGAGGAAATTTCCACAGCTTTCTCGGCCCCCTCTGTCTTCTCAGGAGTGACTTATCCTCTGTTCTCTGTAGGTTTTCTTTTCCTCTGCCTGCAGCGTTGCCGTGGATGCCACCCTGAGGAAGAAAGCCGAAAAGTTCCAAGCTCACCTGACCAAGAAGTTCCGGTGGGACTTTGCTGCGGAGCCTGAGGACTGTGCCCCAGTGGTGGTGGTGCTCCCTGAGGGCATTGAGACGGGCTAACTCGGGAGTGCTCTCAGCCGCGAGGGGCCCCTTCCCCCACAGGGCTGCAGTCCTGGCCTCTCCATTTACTGCGTCCCATCCTGGGACCTGCCAGGGCCGTGATCTTTCCAGGTCCTGCAAAGACGGAGTCAGAATTCCCTTTTCCACTGATACGTATGTTTCTTCATTGCCAAAGAGGCTGTACCCATCCTGAAGACACGTGTGTGGGTTCCCCGTCAGCCGGGCCTTGGTGCTAACCTGACTGAATTTCACACAGGCTCTTACAGAGGCACCTGGGAGAGACCTGCCTACCAAATTCCCTCTGAATGGAAGGAATTGAACGAGAAGTCCAAGAAAGATCTGGTTACTTGTTCCATAGGAGCTTAGAAAACAAGAAACCTTGGATTGCCCGGGGAGTCTGAGAAGTCAGTTAAATGGAGGGTGATGGGGAGATGAGCCTGAATTGCTGCCTGCCCCTTGGTGAATGGGAGCATGTCAAAGAGGACTTGCGCCTGCGGCTCCTCAGGAGCCCTTGATTGGGAAGAGAGTGTTAAGGGAGGCAGCTGGATTCAGTCTGGCAGGTGGTTAGCTTCAGCTTTCTCCATCAAAATCCCATTCTCCTGTCCAGAGACCCAGTGGGTTATCTCCCAAGGTGGGTGTGGCTCTGGCCTCAGGGACCTTGCTGGTGCTGTCACCTCCCATCTGTTCCATTCTGAGGCCTCATCCAGAAGTGGGACCCTCCCATACGTCCCCTCCATCACCGGAGCCACTATGACTGTTTCTGATGACCTGGAGAGTCAGCAACAACTATGAAGGCTTCTGCCCAGAGTAGGCTTCTTAAGGCCCTTATGAAGTTGTGTGCCTTCCATGCTGAAGAAAACCTGGTCAGCTTAAATCTTCCGAGCCCTGCTGTGGAGCTGTCAGTCACCAGAGTAGTGAGCTCTTGGTTCCTCAGGAGTCTTTGGGGCATGCCCATCGTGCTGTGTGGCAGGGTTCCTCTCTAGATAAGAACACAGGCCCTGCCACCCTGACATAAAACTGTTGTACTATGATCACAGTCCCTGTACCATCCTTTTCCAAGGCTGGGGCTCACACCAGGTTTTTTGAATGAGAATCCCTGTTGGTTAAGACTTGGTTCCACTTGTTTCCTTGGAGATGTTTTTCCAAGAGTATAATGTACATTAAAGTCTTCGAGTTGAGACAGAATCCCCTTGTGTGTGTGTCTCTTGCAGTTAATCCACCTGATCTCCAGAGCAGCCAGGCTGCTGTCCATAGACACACACTTCCCCCCAGTGTCTGGGAGACCCTGCCCTACTTTTGGAGTCTCTGGAAGAGGCAGGCAGCCAATGTTCCTCCTGTTTCTTTGAGGCCCCGGAGACAGGCACACCAGAAAGAAGGGATGAGGCTCTGGGTCTCAGTAATAACCCAGGTTTCACCTCGTATGAATGTGCTCCTCTTTTTCTCCCAAAGCCCACTCAGAACTACCTGGGGAGCTTGTGAAAACTGTCTTAAAAGGAATGAAGTCCTGATACATGCTACAACATGGATGAACCTTGAAAACATGCTAAGCCAAAGACACAAGGACCACCTATTACATGATTCCGTTCACATGGCATATCCACTATAGGCAAATGTATAGAGAGGGGGAGTTGATTAGTGGTTACCAGAGAATTAAGAGAGTATGGAATAGGCCGGGCGCGGTGGCTCAAGCCTGTAATCCCAGCACTTTGGGAGGCCGAGGCGGGTGGATCATGAGGTCAAGAGATCGAGCCATCCTGGTCAACATGGTGAAACCCCGTCTCTACTAAAAATACAAAAAGCTGGGCGTGGTGGCATGCACCTGTAGTCCCAGCTACTTGGGAGGCTGAGGCAGGAGAATCGGTTGAACCTGGGAGGCAGAGGTTGCAGTGAGCCGAGATCACGCCACTGCACTCCAGCCTGGCGAAAAAGCGAGACTCCGTCTCAAAAAAAAAAAAAAAAAAAAGTTGTCTTGGATTTAGGTATCTGATATAGAATCTGCAGGCTCCCACAGGTATTTAAAAGTTGACCCTTGTGTTATTTTAAATTTTTTCAAAAGGGAAACCGTACATTTATACAGGATAATATGGCTGGGCTGAAAAAAATATATAACAATAGGTCTCTTTTGTTTGGGGCTTCAGTGACTTCAGCTTTAGGTCTTCTGCTCGTCCCAGCTGGCAGTCCTCTGTGTGTCTTTGATGAATAAAAAATGTGAAAACAGATTAATTATTACTTAATACTTGCAGTCTTTTTGGAAGGCAGATGCCTTCAGAACAGAACCAGTGGTGTTGCTGATCTCTAAGCTCCCTTCCAGCTCTAAGACATCTACGTGTGAAGCTATTGGCAGGACCTGGCTTGATTTTAAAACCCTCTCAAATGCAGGCCTCCTGGGGTCTAGCTATTATTTGCAAGGCTGGTTCATGCTATTAGCAGAATCAGCAGAGGTAGCGAGTTTCTAACCCCTTCCACTGTACCCATGACAAACCCTCCCGCTGTGAGCCTCATTCCCATTCAGTATCTCACCACTTGAGCAGTGGAGGAGTTCCCCACTGTTGACTGCCTCTTAGCATTGGTAATTATCTCCCCACCATCATCCCCTTGTAAATATTACTTAATATTCCCAGGGCACTGGGACATGCCAGTGTCTCCAACTAATCAGACTTTGGCTTGACTGAGATGCTGTTCCCTGCTGACATGGGGGCTAAAAATGCAGAATGAATGCCATAGTCAATGCCCGCACTGAGTCATGTCCACCAGATTGGAAGGAGAACCCGTATTGGGAGACTCACCTGAGCTACCCAGTAATCCTGGGAGCCCATGTGGTCCTTCAGCTCTGCAGACACTGCTTCTCTTTTCAGTCCCCCACTGACCATGGATGGCACTTCCTCATTTCAGATTCAGCAGTTCTGGCCCGGACAGGCTTTGTTTCTATTAGTGCTTTCTAGACCCTTCCATCTCCAGAGCATCCAAAGTCTCTGGTACTGGCTTGTTCTCCCACAACCCAAGGCTCCTGGCAGGGTCTCCTTGCTGAGAGGTGGGATGAGAGCTGAAAATAATGTCAGCTGCTCACTGCTGGGGGCAGGGTGCACAGGCATTAATCTGGCGCTCAGCTCCCCTTGTCCCCTGCCTCACCGCCGCGCCCACCAACCCCCGGCCTGCCAGGCTTACTGTCATGTGTCCTGGATCTGTGTTGACTCCCTCAATTTCTCTGGAAAATAGGAATCCTGAGCACTGTCAGGCTGACAACTGCTTGGTGGGAGGAGGCAAAAATAGGGGCGTCTCAGGGGCATTGTCCAATGTCAGGTGGCCTGCCCGAAAGAAACTCAACAGGTCCTTATTCCATGGATCTTTGTCTTGCTGATTCTCTCCTGATTTCTCTCTTTTCCCTCTGCCCACCTCCAAAAATGTGCACCTGGCTCAGGTCTGGCCTCCCACTTCTGAAGGAATGCCAACAGATGGAGTTACATCTTCAGGAGAGCCCGCGTGCAGTGAGGAGCATTGGAGAAAAATGTAGGACCTTCACCCAAGAGCAGAGCAGTGGGAGGGCTGGCCTAAGGAGGAGGCCTCCACATACTTGAGAGTGCAGAGTGGGGATCCGAAGAGAAGCCACAGGGCGGCCGAGGTCAGCTCCATGCCTGTGGCAGCCAGGCACCACGCCCCTGCCCAGTGAGCTAACATCCTCATGGGGGAGCCACACAGTAAGTATGCTAAGTAGATTGCAGAGTGTGTGCATCCTGAGAAATGCTCTGGGAAACCAAATAGAGCAGTGTAAGGGGAATGGAGAGCCCTGGCAGGGTGAGAGGAGATGCTGCAATTTAAAGGGGGTGGCATTTGAACAAAAATTTAAAGGTGAGCAAGTGAGCCATGTAGGTGTCTAGAGAGTGTTCCAGGCAGAACGAACAGTGAAGGCAAAGGCCCTGGCCCAGCAGCCTGTCTGGTGTATTGGAGGAGCATCGGGGGTCAGGGTCAGCAGGCAGGAATGGGGTGATCAAAGCCAAGAATGGTAGGAGAGGAAACCAGAGAGTAACTTACAGAGGGACCTGGTTTTCCAGGGCCTATGGGCTGTTGTAAGACCTTTCCATTTTACTCAGTGAAATAAGAACACATTTGAGGTGTCAAGCAGAAGAGTGTCATGACTTGACTTCCATCTTTTTGCCTTTTTTTTTTTTTTTTTTTTTGAGACGGGGTCTCACTACATTAACCAGGCTGGGGTGCAGTGGCTATTCACAGGCGCTATCACAGCACCCTACAGTCTCAAACTCCCAGAGTCAAGTGACCCACCTCAGCTGGGACTACAGGCATGAGCTACACCTGGCAGCTGACTTCTGTCTGTAACAGGATCCCAAGCTGCTGTGCCGGATGTAGACTGCAGCAGGTAGGGATGGAAGCAGAAGGACCACTAAGGAGCTTGTGTGACAATCCAGGTGAGAGGTAACAGTGACTCAGGCCACAGTGGTATCAGGGGTGCAGGCTGTGCTGTACCACAATTCAGAAGAGGGACAGACTGGATGTCTTTGAAGGTCTCTTCTAGCCCGATAGCCCTCACTTCTCCAAGGTCGCAGATCTGGGCAGAATGCCAACTTGTTGGGCCCACACCCCCAACAGGAGTTCCCTCCTGACTGTCCCATCATGGGGTATGTTGACCCTTCCTATTCTCAGATGTCCATGGTACATCTGGGGAGGTGAGGCATTGATGAAGGATTGAGAGGGCTGTCACAGGGCTGCTGGTGATGGGGTGGCATGGAGGACTGTTGAGAAGCAGTGGGTGAGTCAGGGCCCTTAACAGACTGTGGTTGCACCATCAGCACCTTTGTGGATGTTCTTGCTGCCGACAGGCAGTGAGGAGGGTCCCACTTACTGTCCAGGTATCCATATGACTAACAGGGAATTGAGGGCCAGCCGCGGTGGCTCACACCTGTAATCCCAGCACTTTGGGAGGCTAGGCAGCTTGCTTGAGCCCAGGGGTTTGAGACCAGCCTGGGCAACATGGCAAAACCCCTTATCTACAAAAAATTTTAAAATTAGCCAGGCATAATGGCACATACGTGTAGTCCCAGCTACTCAGGAGGCTGAGACAGGAGGATTGTTTGAGCCCAGGAGGTTGAGGCTGCTGTGAACTATGATCATATCACTGCTCTCCAGCCTGTGTGAAAAAGCAAGATCCTGTCTCAAACCCCCCCAAAACAGAAGTTGAGGGCATGTGAATTCTCTATTGGTACGCTAATGGCTCTTGGTTGGAATCATTCATACACCCACTTCTGCCGCAGGATTTCCTGGATGTAGAGGTGATTACTAAGAGCTGGTGTGTGTTGGGGGCTTCCCTCCTGGTTGCCGAGCACCGTGTTAGGCCTTTTACTTGCCTTCCTCAGTTTGGAGCACTAGCGTTCCAAGGAAGGTCTCATCCTTCCTCCTTGTCCAGACAAGGAAGAAGGAAGCCAAGGTGAAGGGACTTTCTGGAAAGCAGAGGGTGCCAAGCCTGACTGGCATTGGAGCCCAAGCCTATGAATCCCACCCTGCCCTTGCCACCATGCAGCACTCTTCAACAAAGACGGTTACTTAATCCAAGGTCATCACCGGTGGATCTGAGGCTGCCAGCCTGGCAACTGGCAGTATCAGTCACTTACGAGGGTGGCAGCCAGGCCCCACTGGCCTCTGGAGTCGTGACAGCTTGCTGATATTTCCACCCACACCCTTCGTGTCTGTATATGGGCCTCTGGGGACACCAGACTGACCTGGCTCAGGGCAAGGTGGTAACTGCGGGTGGGGTTGCTTCTGATCCAGAAGGAGCCTGCCTCTGCCCTCCTTGGGGACAATGAGGGCCAGTGAGGGGCCACTCAGGGACAATGAGGGGCCTCCCTCCTCTTGCCCATCCCTGTCCTACCAGAACTGCTATTGATTTTTGCAAAAGGTATTTGCTTTAGAGAAAGGTGCTGCGTACGGGTGTGGTGGCTTACACGTGTAATCCCAGCACTTTGGGAGGCTGAGGTGGAAGGATCACTTGAGCCCAGGAGTTCAAAATCAGCCTAGGCAACATGGCTCGAGACCCCTTCTCTAGGAAAAAAAAAATTAATTAAAAAATGAAAAGATGCTGCCAAAGCAAAGCCCCTGAGGGGCTGACTCAAGGACTGGCCGTCATCTGGATAGGCCTCACCTCAGCTGCCCACCCTGTGGATCAATAAACGAGACACCACCAATCCAAGTATAGCAGCCTGAAAGCAGGAACGGGAAAGGTTAGTTAGAGGAGATCTCTGTGGTCCACTTGAATGAAAAAGACTACACCATCTTTCATTTTCCTTTTGGAAATTGTCTATTCATGTCCTTTGTCCATTTTTCTTTTGGTGTCCTCATATGTTTTTGAAACTATGCATTTATTGTATCACAAATACATTAATAATAGAAATATTTCCCCCAGTTTGCCATTTCCTTTTAATGTTTTGATTTTGAAATGTTTGCTTTTTTTTTTGTTACATATGTCAAGCTTTTTAAAAAACTTTTTTCCCATTGCTTTTTAAAAGTCCATTCTCATCTTAAGATGAAAGGTAATTAATCTATATTTTGTTCTAGTTTTTCCTAGTGTTATTCTTTTTTTATTTTGTATTTTGCTATAGTCAAAATCATGTTTCCTCAGCTCCACCTGGTTCAGCCCCACTGCCACCTTTCATTGCTCACATTCCTTCTCGACTTTTACTCTCCTCTTAAGTCCTAGCATGCTGCCTCACACCTCCATCCTTGTCCCCTCCTTGGACACCAAGGGCTTCTCACAAACCTTCCAGATGCCTCCCAGCATTTGCAGCCTCAAGAACCACACATGTAGCTGGCTCTGGGTGTCAGAGTCTGGTAGAGTGGAGTGTTTTTCTTGTTGCTTCTCAGGGACTAGAATCGTCTGCTCAAGGTTCTGCATGTCCATGCTTGGAAGGTCATTTACATAAATACTTCATTGATTGGAAGATTTCCCCCCTCCTCTGTCCCTACACTGTAGGCCCCTAGAATGGCCAATGGTTGTTGTTATTTTAGATTTCACAGACCATTTCTGTTCATCTATCTTCTGATATCAGGCCTCCTTTGCCTTCAGGAAGACTTTTTCTGCTCCCTGTCATCTTTGGTGAGAGTGCCAATCAAGTACCTCACTCACTCCATCCTTCCACTCACCGGGATAGACACACAAGTCTAGCTAGGCCAACTGGCATCTTCCCTAGGATGCCTCTTCAAGGAGGCGCAAAAGGACCTCAGGACCTCACTTGCTTTTAGAGCTGTAGCTCTAGAGGACTCTCAGTTAGACCTCCTAGTGGGTCAGCATCCCCATCACAGAAAGCCCTTGTACCTGAGATGAGGATGAACCCAACATAGAAGGAAGCTGATCTGAGGGGCAAGAGAAGCCAAGAAAAATCTTTGGAACACCTGGATCCAGCCTTGCCTGCATCCCACAATCCCCAGGCTTCCTCCTACATGAGCCAATGCAGTACTTTTTACTTTGAGTCCCTTTATGACAGGTTTTTGCTAAAGAATCCTAATTCCCTCCTGCATTCTGATGCTTTGACCTTCATTGCCTGCTCACCTGCAAAACTCCTAAGACGTCAAAGCTGAAAGGGGCCATAGAGACCACAGTCTCATCCTGCAGTTGGTGAAACCAAGGGAAAATAACTTGTCCAAGGTCATGTGGTACATTGTTTCCTGCCCCCAAAAGAAAAAGAGCTTGAACTCACCGCCCAACAGCCCGGATGGTGCTGTGGCCTCTGTGATGGCATTGCAGTCCTCAGTGGCTATTGATCTGTTGTTTTGAATGTGTTACCCAGCCAGGATTGCCACTGCCACATGAGCGCATGTGCAGCACAGGGAGAGCCCTAGGGCTGGGCCAGAGCAGGGATGGGGAAGGAGGGCATCATTGCTGCTGCTCCTGGCTCTTCAGCCCCCTTCAGGAGAGAATGGGAAAATGGTGGTGATGAAGACCTTGCTGGCATTTACTGATACTCACTGTGGGCCATGCGGCATGTTAAACGGGTGCAGTAGCTTTATATTCGTTCTTCTCAGCCTTGCAGTGTCCCTGTGAAGTAGGTGCTATGGGAATCCCTGTCCTAACAGCGGGAAAACAGGAACTTCCCAATGGTCACAGTGTGATTGAGCCACACGCTTGGACTAACCGGAGTTGACCTGACTCCAGAGCCTGACCCTTGCACCAAGGAGAGGCAAAATGGGATGCCACAGGGGTCAGGCAGGCCACATGGGTGAGTGGAGGTCCACATGAGGACTGTGGGAAAGCGTGCCTTGGCTCCCCAGCTCCGGCCCAGGGCAGCCAATTCAAGGCAGACTTGTCAGAGCTTCCAGTTTTTCAAGAGAAGCCGGAAATCTGGATTTTTATGTGAAATGTCTCTATTTTTAAATGTTGGCAAAGAAGTTCAGATTTTAAAAAAACACTGTGCAAGGCAACCCAAACCACATTTGCAAGCCAGCGGATTGCAACTTTTCGACTTTACTATAATCCTTCTGTGGCTGCAGGAAGTTTTTCTAACCCACAGGACTCTGTCCATCACCTGGCAGGAGAGGGGACCTACCTGGATGTGGTTAGGATGCCACCCTGCCCTGCCTACACTCATTTCTGAGTGTGTGTCAGAGGCCAGCCAATACCAGAGGCAAGGATTGGGTGGGGTGTGGGGGGCGCAGAAGGGGCATGTGTGCTTGCTGGGGAGGGCCAGGAGCGCAGAAGAAACCTTCTTATCCAATGTTACAGGTGAAGCAGTTGAAACCAAGTGAGGCTGTATAAACAGCTGGGTCCCCAGCAATGCATGGAAAGAGCTGCTGGGACCAAGTCCAAGTTCTTTCTGAGCCGTAAGTATGGTCCTCTGAGCACACATTACCCTACTGTTGGCCTTTTGACTGGTAGAGGAGACACCCGGATTCTGGGATGTGACAGATCCCAGCCCTGCCCATGATAAGAATAATAAGGAAGTCACTGAAATGCTCGGAGTCTCAGTTTCTTCATCTGTAAAATGGGCAACATAGCCAGCTCTCAGGATAAGAGTGAAGAATATGAAGAGCCTGATACAACACAGGCCAGGGCTCACCTCCTCTCCTTCCCCCTCTGTCCAGGACATGGCCAGAGCCTGGAAGGCAGAGAAAGAGGCCTTGCCTGTGCACTTCACCCAGAGCACAGTCCTTCCTGCTTCCACTTGGGGACTCTTACTCGGCCCAGCTTGGTCATCTGCCAGAATAGATCAGAGGGCAAGGCAACAGGGAGCTGGCTGGCAGCAGGGTTGTGTGACTATGAAGACGGGCTGGAGAACACAGCCAGCTCAGCTTGCGGGTCCCTGGGGCAGTGCGGGTCCATGGCACATGGTGCCTGGCTGCTGTTCAGGCTCTACATGTTTCCTGCCTCCTGTGGGGCCGGTGAGACCTCGAGGGGCACTCAGGGAGACTTGCAGCATTCAGGCTCACAGGAGACCAATGCCCAGAGGGCCCTCATGATTCCCTGATTCCCTGACCTAGGCAGGGTGCATCCTGGCGCCACACACTGCGCTCCAGTCTCTCACAATGTGACTCATTATGACGCTACCCTTTCCTTCTCAGCAGTGCCCCAGGCAGCCATGGCCAACAGCAGCAGGCTGTACCTGGGAGAAAACTTGCTTGTCCTTCCTTACCCAGATCTAGCTCCCTGGCCTGGAAGTGGGGGAGACAGGCCCAGAGAGGGTGAAGGCTTTATCTAAGGTGGCCCAGCACATTTGTTCCAGGGCTGGAGTCCAAGCCATCCCGTGTCTAGTCCAGGCTGCTGCCAGCCCCCACCAGCCTCGGGTGCAGCTTAGTGGGCAGGTGACCCTGTGGCATCACCTAATCTGCTCTAAGCTCAAGAGTCCTGTCCACGTGCAAGGCCTGGGGATCTTACATGTGTTCCCCCTCCGGAAACAGCAGCTCTGCACCTGTGTCTGGAGTCCTGACCCTGCCATCACCCCTTGGACAAACATCTCTCAGGCTTTCTTCTCTGTAAAATAGAGCCATTGGCTCTGCCCCCATGCCCATGTAAAACTATGGCACCCAGTCCTAGAGAGGTAGGGGGTGGCAGACTTCTCACCTCTGGGAGCAGGGGACTGAGCCAAAGATACCTACAGCCCCCTCTGCGGTGCCTCTGGTGCTGGGACTGTACTGGGCACGTGCTGAGTTATGATGACACATCCAGAGCTGAGTCAGTCTGTCTCACCTGCCCAGTCCTCTGGGGCAGGAGTGGGGGTCAGGAAGGTGAGGGGGTCTTCATTTCCAGGTCACCAGCCCTCAGCCCTGGGCCTGGCACAGAGGAGAATAAGTGAATGAACGAGAGGATGGATGAACAGAATCCTAACAGCAGTTCCTGTCCACACCCCCACCGCCTGTGTGCCAAGCTCTTAGCACATGACATCCTTCATCCCAGTGGAGTCTTGTGCTGTGGGGGGAGCCGCAGCCCTGCCCTCATCCATTCACCATGCATGCACTCCTTCTTTCCAGGTGGTGGCTCCCAGCTCTTCCCAGGGCCCAGAGATCCCCCCGCCCCGAGACTCTGACCCAGGCCCAGCCAGGGCAGCCATCCCCAAGCTTCCCTGGGACACTTGATTTCAGCTGCCTCCCCGCTATCCTTGGCCTGGTGGGACCTGGGGGCTCTCAGCTACCCAGAAAGGAGATTAGCCCCCAGCAGAATGGCCCTCCCTCAGCCTCTCACTGTCTTTGAGGGTTCTCAGCGCTTCACCTGGCCTCAGAAGCTACCTCTCAGCCTGAGGGGCCCCACAGGCTTTGGACTGACACTCCCTGCCTTGGCATGAATGATGGAGGTTGAGCCTCTTGGGCACCAGAGGGCAGGGCTGCGACCCATGGGGTGAAGCCACGGAAGGCAGATGGAAAACCTTAGTGTGAGGTACAACTTACCATCAAAGCTGCCTAGAATGGAATGGGCTCTTTGTAAGAGGTGTTTTCTATTCCCAGAGATTTGGAAGTAAAACTTGCAGCCAATGGTGCTAACACAGACGTCCACTAGGACAGTAGCTTCACTAAATGACTGTGAGGTTCCCTTCTAGTTCGTAGACCGTGAATCTCCTTTCTAGGGTTTTTCTCCCCAGTCCACCCCCTAAGACAGACACAGGCCTTAGCAGGCCCGATTCAGGGCGGAGGAAGGGGAGGCCCAGGCTGAAGGCAAATTGTTTGCAACCCACAGCTGCACTCAGGAGCAGGGACACTGGAACCCAGCTGCCTTTTTGCAGGGGCTTTACCTGTCCTCCAAGGACCAAGGCCATGGCTATGAGTGCCCGATCAGGCCCAACAGGTTCCCACAATGGTCCTGGGTGGTGGGTCCAGCCACTGGGTAGGTGTGGGAGCTGAGGGTTGCAGGTTCAACTTGGCAAAATGTTAGGACACCCACGGGGGCAGGCAGATTTTCAGGGGCCCAAGGCCATGGAGCTCCGAAGGAGGGCGGCAGGGAGCATGCAGAGAACTGTCCCCACCCAGCTCCCCTCCCACAGGCTCCCTGGATCACACTCTGTCACTCTCGCACGCTCAGGAGAGACACAGCAGCACACACACAGGCAGACACAACCAGCACCCACATCCGAGCACTCACACACATCAGACACGTCGTGCACGTCGTGCAGAGACACCCACACAGAGACACAGATACACACCCTCCCGGAGCCACACAGACACCCACATACACACAGGCACAAGCACAGGCACTACCTACTTGCGAACTGACTCCACCTCCAGCACGGCCACCCTGGCTGGGGAAAATGGGCCAAGCAGGTGGGTGCCCTTGCTCTGGGAGTCCTGATCAGCTGAAAGCCATGGCCTGCCTCTCCCCATGGCCTTCCCTGCCCATCGGAGATCTGCAGGGCCAGGGGCTGCCCAGAAGTAGCAGAGCAGTTTAGCAGGGCCCTGGGGGTCAGGTCTCAGCTCGCCCACCTCTTGGCTCTGTGACGTGGGCAAGTCACTGGACCTTCAGTGGAGCCTCAGCTTCCTCATCTGGAAAATGGGCATATCATAGTGCCGACCCGTTGAGTCCTATGATCTCTATAGCACCCAGGTCTGGAACATCCTAGGGGTTCAGTAAACAGAGACTGTTGCTGTCCCCCCGGGGCGGGAGCTCTGTTGACAAATGGCCACTCACCCATTGCAGCCTGGCATTTGGTGAGTGCTCCATATTCATGAGCTATTATTTTCATGTCTACTTCGGGGGATGCCTAGGGTCTGAGCCTTACTTGTGGGGATGCAGGATGTCAGTCTCCATGTCCAGAGTGGCAAAGAGAGTGCCACGCCCCTGGCAAAGGCAAGGCTCAGCTAGGTAGTCTTAAACAATAAGCAGCCACTCAGCTAGAACCTAGACTGGAATCTTCACAATTTAATACTGTGGCATTCCAGAACCACAACTGCAAAAACCAGAGGCTTTTCTTGCTGGTGTATTTTAGACTCTCAAAGATCTCAAAGCACAAATCTCAGAATGTCAGAGCTATACAGAAGCCTTGGAGACATCTAGTCCAGCTGCCTTGCTCCTAAGATGGAATCCCAGAAACATGGAGCCTCAAAGTAGGACCAGAATGTTGGGTCCATTCCAGTCCAAGTTTACAGAAATTGGGAACTGAGTCCCAGAGAGGGTGAGTGACTGAGCAAGGTTGCACAGTGAGTTAGTGGAAACGTTGAGACCAGAACCCTGGTCCCGGCTTTATAGCAAGTTTACATTCAGTCCCCTCTATGGAGGCCTGGAGGAAGGGAGGCAGAAAAAGAAACATTTGAGCCAAAGTGAGGATGTTCTGGAGAACTGTTTTCAAAAAATCAAACCAAAAAGAAAAATGGGAAAAGGGGGCTGGCTTCCCCTTATTTTCTGCCTGTCTTCCTCTGGGCACTCACTCTCTGCAGCTCTCAGCCGGCTCCGGCTCTGCTCACAAGCTGCTTCCAGCCGCCCACGGGCTTCCTAAAATGGTCTCTGTGAGCTAATTCCGGAGGGTGAATGGCAGAGAGCGGACCTGCAGGGAGGGGTGTGGGGGGGCTTCCTTAGCCAGCGCAGGCGCAGAGACTCCACATCAGTGTTGGACTGGCTGCCCCCATCCCCAATCCCCTCCCTAGGGGCTTCCATGGCCCCCAGTTGTCGGGACCAGGGGGCCCAGCTTTCACCTCTTACTGCCTGACCTCTTGGAACAGGTTATTTTTCCTTTTTAAAGAATTAATTTTAAAAATTATGTAATAATACATATTTATCATCAAATAATCAGGAAAATATAAAGAAGAAAATTAAGATCACCTGTAATCAGCTCCTCTAAATGAAACAACCATTAACAATTAAGCATGTATCCTTCCAGTCTTAGGACTCAGCACGTATTACAGACAGAGGGGCTGATTCAGTACATAATGTTCTAAAACCCATTCTTGTCTTCCAATCATATATTCACAAACATCTTTCCTAGTCAATAGTTGCACTTCCACAGCATGATTTTCAGTGGCTGCACAGCACCTTGCATATGACTATACCACACATCACTCAACCAATCCCCAATGCCCAGAGTTTACCTTGTGTCCATTTCTCCCCTATGAGAAACAGCACATGGTTCATTCTCGTAGTCACATCTTTGTAATCAACCTAGTTATTTCCTTAGGACAACTTCCTGGAATTGGAATTACTGGCCAAAGGATTTAGACTTTTTAAAAAGATAAAATGCAAAATTATAATACTATTCTCCCTTCCTACAATGAATGTGTAATAATTAGGTAATAAATAAAAATTAGAAAATATAGATAAAGAAAAATAAGAGAAAAAAACCATAACTTTCCCCAAATCTTACTACCAAGACATGGTTAAGAATTCTGCTGTAAAGCATCTAGACTTTTTTTTATGTGTGTGTACGCATATAATAGGATTATACTATACATGCTGTTTTGTAAAACCATTTGTTCATGTCAATAAATAAATTTACATTCACAGTATCGCTTTTTTTTTTTTTTTTTAGAGACAGGGTCTTGCTCTGCCACCCAGACTGAATTGCAGTGATGTAATCATAGCTCGCTGCAGCCTCAAACTCATGGGCTCATATGATTCTCCCACCTCAGCCTCCAGAGTAGCTGGGACTACGGGAATACACCATCACACCTGGCTAATTAAAAAAAATTTTTTTTTTTTTTTTGTAAAGATGGAGTCTTTCTATATTGCCCAGGGTGGTCTTGAACTCCTAGCCTCAAGCAATCTTCCTGCCTTGGCCTCCCAGAATGTTGGGATTACAGGCACAAGTCACCACACCCAGCCCACGGCATCATTTTTATCTGCCACAGCGTATTTCATTCTGTGTTTATACCTTGGTATAAACTCTTCTGTTTTGGGGAACTAGGTTTCTGGTTTTGCTCCAGGATAAATAGCTCTGTAATGAACATGCTTGGAAAAGTAGCTTTGCTTCTTGTCCATATGCATTCGTAGGTTCTGTAGTAGTAAAACTGCTGGGTCAAGGTTTTTTGTTGTTGTTTTGTTTGTTTGTTTGTTTTTTGCTGTTGATACCACATCGTTTCTGACCGGAAGTCTAAACAGCAAACTAGCACAGAGGCTCCGCCGAGTTCCATGGACGTCTATGGGAAGTGCCCGAATCTGTAGAACCAGCCAAGAACTTGTGCTGCGTCTCCTGCTCCCCAGGCTGATTGCTTAGAGAAAGGCCTTGGCCTTGAATGGAGCCTTTGCCTAGGAAGGCTCCTCTGTGCCCAGGAAGCCGGCCTCAAAACTAGCCCCCTAGAAACCATGAACACACAAGCTGGTTCCTGCTGGCTTTCCCAGTCTACTTCCTGCGTACCCGATACCTCACGCACCCTCTTCGTGTCTCCAGATCCCACTCACCTGAGACCATGCACAGCGGGAGAGCGAATGTGATGTGTTACAAAAAGGAGGAGAGAGGTGCAGCCAGGGCACTGCCAGGGCAGGCGGCCTTGAGACTGGACAGCTGTGAGCCCAGGCGTCGGGTCTCAGAGGCTCACGGAGGGTCAGCCCAGAGAGGACAGAGTGTGGGGTCAACCCACAGGATGAGGCCCAGAGCAGGATGAACCTGGAGCCTGCAGAGGGCAACAAGGAGAACAGGCCAGGGAAGGGTGGAGAGGGCCTGTCCAGAGCTTCCGAAGGCGCTGACGGCCGGGCCAGCTGGGACGCCGTCTCATCTCTTCTCGTCTCGCTCCATCCTTCACTGCGCTGTTCTGATCTCTGGGATCTCATTCCATTCGGAGTTGGGAAAGGAAAGATCCATCTGAGGAAAAGGTGAGCTGAGAACTAACCAGAAAGAGAGGGAGGGAGCAGGGGAGGAAGGGAGGGAGGGAGAGGGAAAGGAAGAAATAAAAGGGAGGAGAGGACACCACCCAAGAGAAGAAGCTATGCCATCCAGGCTTCTGACTGACCAGCACAGGTCTAAGTGAAGAACTTCCCTGTGGTCTGCTCAGCAGTGGCTGCAAGCCAGGCGTGGTGGCTCATGCCTGTCATCTCAGCACTTTGGGAGGCCAAGGCAGGCGGATTGCCTGAGGCCAGGAGTTTAAGACCAGCTTAGGCAAAATAGTGAGACCCTGTCTCTACAATTTTTTTTTAAAATTAGCCAGGTGTAGTGGTGCGTGTCTATAGTTCCAGCCTCTTAGGAGACTGAAGTAGGAGGATTGCTTGAGCCTGAGAGTTAAAGGTTGCAATGAGCGGTGATTGTCCCCTTTCACCCAGGGGACAACTGGGAGCCTGATGTCAGGGGTCTTGGAGAAAGAACAGAAACACACCCTTGGCTCCTTCAGGTGGGGGGTGGGTGGAGTGAAGAGAGGGGCTCTTGCCTGAACCATCAGATTATAAAGCTGTGAAGAGCTGACCTGGCATGGTGGCTCATGCCTGTAATCCCAGCAATGTGGGAGGCCAAGATGGGTGGATCACCTGAGGTCAGTAGTTTAAGACCAG
Organism: Sapajus apella; assembly: GCF_009761245.1. Classification (NCBI taxonomy): domain Eukaryota; kingdom Metazoa; phylum Chordata; class Mammalia; order Primates; family Cebidae; genus Sapajus; species Sapajus apella. The sequence goes on along the minus strand of NW_022436973.1, from coordinate 7,061,526 downwards.
CCTGGCCAACATGGTGAAACTCCGTCTCTAAAAAAATGCAAAAATTAGCCAGCATGGTGGTGTGTGCCTGTAATACCAGCTCCTTGGAAGACTGAGGTAGGAGAATCACTTGAACTTGGGAGGCAGAGGTTGCAGTGAGCCAAGATCATGCCACTGTACTCCAGCCTGGGAGACAGAGCAAGACTCCATCTCAAACAAACAAACAAAAAATGTGAACAGCTGACATTTAGCACACTCAGGATGTGCCTGGAACTAAGTACTTAATTGTTAGTACCTTACAGTCACAGGAGGCGGGTGCCATCATCATCCCCATTTTATAGATGGAGGAAACAAGGTGCAGAGGTTGAGTAACTGGCCCAAAATCTCACAACCAGCAGGTGGCAGAGCTGGATTTGGAGCCTGTGATTGTCACACCCAGCCAAAGTCTAATCAGGCTTTCTGTCCTCCAAGCTCTGCCAACCCATCCTTGGCTTCCCAGAACCTTTCTTTCCCTGGTCTGAGCTCCTGACCCACCCCATGTCTGGGCTTGAGAGAGGAAGTCTGGAAGCCACCCAGTCTCCATCCAGTAGGAACAGGCTCCTGCCCACTGTAACCCCAGTGCCTACACAAGTGCTTGCAATATAGTAGCTGCTCAATAAATATTTGCTGAACAAGGGCCAGGCTTGGTGATGTGTGCCTGTAATCCCAGCTACACAGAAGGCTGAGGCAGGAGGACCTCTTAAGCCCAGGAGTTTGAGACCATATATTGAGACCCCCCATCTCAAAAAAAAAGTTTGCTGAACAAGCTCCGCCCTATGTAGCTGGTGCTGGAACTCACAGCGGGCCTGTAGCAGTCAAGAGAAAGGCCTGGAGTCAGGCTGCCCCATCCAGTCCCAGCTGTGTGACACTGGACGAGTCATCACATACTTCTGGGATGCACTTCTCTGCCTATAGAAAGAGAGATGCCCTAGTGCCTGGCTCCCTTTGTGGAGCCCCGAACACACGCTCCGTGGAGACGTAGCTGCTGTTATTATTGCTGCCAGTTACCCAGGGACACCATCCATATTCGACCCTGGGGCTGGCAGAACGTGGTTCTCTCCCCCCAGCCCCTCTCCTTTTGCTGCTGGAAGCCTGTGGGGGTGTTGAGGAGCCCAGCCTACCCCAGGTCCTCCCCTCACCCGTGTCAGGAAAGAGACCTTGTCTGCACCTGTCCCCAGCGCCAGCCCAGCTGCTATTCTTAGTCCCTCCCCATATCCCTCATCTCCAGGCATTTTCCCTCCTAAACTTGCTCTGTGTTTCCATAGGAACCAGGGGAGGGTGGAGATGGAGAGAGGGTCCTCCCCCACGGAAGGGAACTTCATTTGGGGCTGTTTGGGAGCGGCTGGCAGTGCTGGTGGAACTTCCCCCATTGCGCCTCTCCCCTCCTCCTCAGACCCCTCCTTGAACAGCCTGTTCCTCCGACCGTTATTTTTAATGCATTTATCCTGCCGCTTAATTTATCCCGCATTGTGATCAGATTTAGCTGAAAGCGCTCCGCAGCCGGGCCTGCCTGCATATTCATGAGCCAGTTCATTCATGCCACCCCCAGAATACCAGGCAATAGTGGGCAGCAGCCTCATCCCCGAGTCCCACCTGCTAAAAGGGCAACAGGGGGTCATAGGTCAAGGGCCCAGGCTGCAGCCAGAGATTGGTGTAGGATGGAGCACCTGTGGGTAGTGGGTGGGGGGTGTCCCTAGGTAGAGGCTCTGGAGCCAAACTGTGCTAAAATCTTTCTTTGCCATTGCTAATAAAATCACTTCACCTCTCAGTTTGCTCATCTGCAAAAGGGGACAATAATATCCCCTGCCTGGGTCACTGGAAGATCAAGTGAGAGAATACACATGAATGATCACAGTGGGTATTCAGGGTGGTCCCTGTCGTCATTGTCGTTCCTGCTGAGCCATGGCTCATCGTGGCTCTGGTTCCTGGAGAAACAAGGCAGCAGGCTGGTGCACAGGTCTGCTCTGGCAACGAGGCTGTGGGCTGTTTCTGTCCAGCCTGTGCTGCCTGCTGATACGAGTTCCCCTCTAGTGAGGGTCAGGAGGGCAGTTCCCAAAAGGCAGGAGGGGCCCCTGGGATCGTCCAGGGTATGCAGCCTTGACCAGGGCCAGCGGGGAGGCTGGGGCTGTGGAAAGAGGCAGGGCTCTAGACTCCAGGTTCTTCTAGCCCTCGGGAAACTAGGTCAGTTACTCCATTCAATTATTCATTCTGTTATTTTACTGATGCAAAACCCATGCCGGGCACTGGGGACATCGCCCTGTCCTCAAGGGGACTACATCCCATCAGAGAGAGGTGAACCCAGGCTACAGATTGGTCAGGGCCTTCAGATGAGCCAGATCAATTGCCTGGGGGTTCAGAGGGGAGGAAATCATCCCAACTGGGCATCAGGGAAGGTTTCCTGTAGGAGGCGGCATTTAGGCCGAACCTTGAAAATGTGGCTGTTACAAGATTGGACAGAGTAAGATGGACATTTGGGGTCTAAGGGACAGCAAAGGCAAAGGCTGGTGATAGGAATGCAGCTTGGGAGGGGTCAGCCAGATGGAGGCTGGGAATTTCCTGAGCTCCAGGTAAGGGGGTCCCAACTGACTTCAGCCATCACTTGAGGTGGGAGCCAGAGGGGCCTTATCTTTGTCCCTCACAGTCATGTGTGCATGCAGGGGTCACATTCCAGCTTGCTGGCAAAAAGAGAAGAGCTCCTGCCTGGGTCTCCTGATTAATCTGTAATTAAATCAGCACAGAACCATGTTGTCATTAGAGAGCTGGTGAGGGCAGACTGGGATTTCCCTGGGAACCGAGATACCTGCTGGGTGGCTGCAGCTCACACACTGCACAGGCAGCCTTCAGGGACGACCGGCAGGCACAAGAGGCCAGGGCCTCAGCCAGGAGTGAGAAAAACAGCAGCTCACCGTTGGCCATGTACAGTGTTACCATTACTGTCTTGGTTAATCCTCATGACATGGGTGGGGCCAGGCAGGGTATTATTATTTACTCCCATTTTACAGATGGAGAAGCTGAGGTGTAGAGAGCCAGGCTGGATCCATGGATTTTGGAATCAGAAAATTGTGGGTACAAAATTCCCTTGCAAGCTGTGTGCTCTCAAGCAGATTGCTTACCTTCTCTGTGCCTCAGTTTCTCCATCTGTATATTGGGGACAAGATGCTATCACTTCAAAGCATTGCTTAAGGATCGAATCAGGCAATTCATACAAAAAATTTAGCACAGTGCTTGGTGCTTCGCAAGTACTCATCAAATGCTACTACTTACATTTCACTGTAGCCGCTTCTCATCTTTCTTACCAGAATATGGGCTCTATGAGGATAGGGACTGTGTCTGTCTTGTTGATTTCACAGTGTTCAATAAATTACTAGTATGTAAGACAGCCTTTGGTAGCTGCAAAGTGCAAAGACAGATACTATTTTTTCTATCTATGTTCTGCCTTGCTCTAAAAAGGATTCAAGGAGACAAGAATTAATATTATTATCTTTGTTATTATCACTGTTATGTACCAACTGTGATACTCAGAGGTGGTTCTTCCTTAAATGAATATAGAAAAAGTCTAGGCCAGGTGTGGTGGCTCATGCTTGTAATCCCAGCACTTTGGGAAGCTGAGGCAGGTGGGTCATTTAAGGCTGGGAGTTTGAGACCAGCCTGGGCAAGATGGTGAAGCCCCATCTCTACTAAAAATACAAAAATTAGCCAGGCATGGTGGTGTGTGCCTGTAGTCCCAGCTACTGGGGGGTCTGAGGCATGAGAAATGCTTTAACCTGGGAGATGAAGGTTGCAGTGAGTTGAGATCTCACATTGCACTCCAGCCTGGGTGACAGAGCAAGACTCTGTCTCAAAAAGAAGGAAAGAACAAAAGAAAGAAAAGAAAAATAGTCAAGGAGCCTCAGTTCATAGGTGGCCACTAAGAGGTGAGGCAGAGACCCAGCTTCTGGAGGGAACATCTAGATACAGCTGCGGAAATCTTTAGGCCAGCCAGGGAGCCACATCCTGGGAGTCCCTGGAAGAACTCGGTCTTGTAATTTGGGAGGCTCTGGACTTTCAGCAAGACCAGAGGGGCTGGAGCCTGCAGCCCACCTAAGCAGATTGGATCTAAGGAATCTGCCTTTGAAGAGTGAGAGGGCATTTGGGGATCATCATTATCTCGGTGGCACAGTGGTTTCCACACTCTCCACTGGGAACTGAGGTTTCTTACACAAATAACTGTTAAAGTCCCAGATTCTCCAAATGAGTTACTTTAAATACGATCAACTAGAGCGGATTCAAAGTTATCCCTGAGGCATTGGGGCCCCATGCACCTGCATTCTTCAGTGGACAGGGAAGGACCAGAGCTGTCTGGAGTTCACAGAGCCTCTCTTAACTGTGCCTTGAGCCCCTGAGGAGTGATGACTGTTGACGGTCCCTCACCTGTGGACATCACATTACAGCACAGTGCCCTGCCTGCATTCCCAGAGGTGCCTGCCGAGGGCTTCCTGTGATTCTGTGCAGAGCCCATTCCTCTAGAAGTACCAAGACTCGATTTCCCCAGAGCTGCCCTCAAGCAAGGGACCTGGGAGCTGGCCAAGAAGGACTTCCATGCCCCTCAATGGGACAGCCATCCACAGCAGCGGCTCAGGTCTCTACTTTCCTCTCTTTCCTGGCTCGTTCCCCTTGTGCCAAGTAAACTACTGGCACCCAACTCCTCATCCCAAGATCTGCACTTGGGGGAACCCAACCTAAGACACACTCCAAAATTATGGGTGTTTTACTGTCCAGCAGGAATTTTTGAGAGGTGTTCAAGTCTGTGGATAACCCTGGGAGGGCACCCATCATGTGAGCTGGGAGGGCACCTGGAGCTTGGTTGGGGCAGGGTTGGGTGTGGGGGCGGCAGTCAGCAGATGGTTCTGGTCAATAGAGGCTGACGATAAATTGAAAGCCTCACCTCAATGCCTGGCAGGAGCAGGTGCAGATCCTGAACTGAGGACTCCATGCTGAAGCAGAGAGGCACCTGATTTGTTTGGTAGTCGCCAATTAAGCCCCTACTGTATGCTGAGGATAAAACAGGTGAATGAGATAGCAAGCGTCCTTGTCCCTGGGGAGGTCCGAGTCTGTGGGGGAAGAGAGTCGCATCAATACGTGGATCAAGGTTAGAGATGAGTGAAGAACTTCAGAGGACTCCAGTAAATTCATCCATTCATTGAAGGCATTTATTGAGTACTTATGGCATATAAGTCACCGTGTTAGGCCTCGTGGATGAAAGAGATAGGCTATCATCACACTCAGAAAGGAGGCAAGGTAGCATCTGACATTTATTAAGCTTCTACTGTGTGCTGGGCATGGAGTAGGGTGCTTTCCATAGTTCATTTCATTCCTTTTTGTTTGCTTGTTTCTGTTTTGTTTATTTATTTTGAGACAGAGTCTCGCTCTGTCACCCAGGCTGGAGTGCAGTGGCGTGATCTCGGCTCACTGCAACCTCCATCTCCTAGGTTCAAGCAGTTATCATGACTCAGCCTCCCAAGTAGCTGGGTCAGCCTTGAGACAGGGTCCTACTCTGTTGCCCAGGCTGGAGTGCAGTCATAGCTCACTGCAGCCTCAATCTTCTGGGTTCAAGTGATCCTCTCACCTCAGCCTCCCAAGTAGCTGAGCCTGCAGGCACACACCACCACGTCTGGCTAATTTTTGTATTGTTTGTAGAGACGGGGTTTCACCATGTTGCCCAGGCTGGAATCTCATTTCTTATCACAACAAATCCGTGATGGGGGTAGCTATTCTTATCCTCACACACAGAAGAGGCCCTGAAAGGTAATGTAGCTCACCAGACCACATGGCTGGGAAGTGGCAGAGCTGGGCTTCAACCTAGATCTCTCGGATTCCCAACCCCCCATACTATTTTTTCCCCTCGCATCAGACCAAGGTCTGTGGCTTTTGTCTTAAATACCCACTGAGTGAACCAGTTTTAAAAAGAACAAAACCTGGAAGCAAACCAGGCCAGGCTCAGATAGAGCTAGAACAAGCTTTTGCTGGAGTCAAGCTCCTGCTCCGAGGCCCTGCCTCTTCTACAGGGGGCTGAAGCCTGGTCTGTGACCCCTGTCTGTAGGGAATCCAGGACACCTGGAAGCTGACCTCATTTCACCCTGAAGAGTCAGGGAGAGAGGCTTGGGAGAGGCCCTGCTTCCTATGCCCAATGGGACTCCGATGTGGACTGATACATGGTTCGGCAAAGCCCAGACTCTCTTATCTCCCCAAAGGTAGTCAAGGCAGGGCCTGGCTGCTGATGCGAACATGTTTCTGTTATTATTACAGGAAAAAAAAAGGCGAAATCTTAGTGATCTGAACTAATGATTTTGTTACATTCGCAGACTCTGCGGGTCAATAATTTAGACGAGGCACAGTGGGGCGTGAGCCTAGTGTCTCATCTAGGAAGACTCAGTTGCTGGGGGCACCATGACAGCTGGCAGCTGGAATCATCTGAGGATCATCACCCACGTGCCTGGCTGTTGATGCTGGCTGTCAGGTAGGACCTCAGGTGGGCTGTCAGCCAAAACAGCTACCTGTGTGATGTCTCTTCCTGTGGGTTAGTTTGGGCTTCCTCCCAGCATGGTGGCTGAGTTCTAAGGGCAAGCTGGGTTCTAAGGGCTCTCTTCCTGAGAGAGCCAAGTAGAAGTTGAGTCTCTTTTATGACCTAACTTTGGAAATCACATAGCCTTGCATCACTTCTGCAAGAGTCACAAGCCCAAAATTAAAGACAGGGGACACAGACCTCACCTTCCAATGGGATAGCACATGGAATTGGAGATACCGTTAAGGACATCTTTGGCCTTATAATTTACTACCGAAGACAGTAGGGAAGAATTGGCCGTCCAACTGTGAATGGTTGCCTCAAGGGTGGAGGGGCATCTAGCACTGAATGGGGGCCAGTCTGAGGGGATGACAGGGTGAGCAGCTTAGATTGAAGTTGACTTCTGAGATCTAGGCAACAAGGCCAGAGATGCCAGACAGAGCTTCAGTTGGATGCAGAGAAACAAACATTATTTTATTTATTTACCTACTACCCCTCCATCAGTCTGGCCACCCTGTGTCCTATCTATCCATCCATCTATCCATCCACCCATCCACCCACCTATCCATTAATCCTCTATCCGCCCACCCACCTATCCATTCATTCAACCACCTATTCATCCATCACCCATCTATCCATTTATCCATCCATCTTTACTTTCATCCATCCATTTATTTTACCCACGAGTATATCTTATTCACTTTCACTATGACTCAGTTTCCTCATCTGTAAAATGGGGATTGTAATATAAACCTCATGGGGTTGTTTGAGGATTCAATGAATTGATCAATATAAAGCCCCCAGCACATACTAAGAACTTGATAAATAATATCTATTTTTATTAACATTAGTATGATTCTTACTGTTATTCGAGCATGCACCCACCTGTAAATCTATCTTCCCATCCACTCTCCCATTCATCTGTTTTTTCTCAGTAGTACAGTTAATCATATGCACATTTCATTTATATGAGTTCAGTTATACTCTTAGCAATAAAGAGAAAGACAGAAAACGAATTTTAAAACCACAGTTGACTTTTTGCGCCATTTTGCACAATGGGTGTGTGCCTCAGAGGGAATATGAGGTGAGCCATGTTACTAATTGCAGGGTGAGAGCAAAACCATGTAGCTGCTTTGCTGGGGCAGTTTATTGGATTTTGCAGGGTAATTTTAACTGTTCATGGTTCATGCTGACTTTCCTACCTTTTGGATGGGATGGGACCCACCACAGATACAGTAGGACCTGGTCCTTGGCCTCAATATGCTCACAATGCATGGCACATTCAGTGGCACAGACACATAAACAGACCATGACTGTGTAGTGTAAAAAATTCAAGCTGGAGAAGCACTATGGGGCAAATGGCTGCTGTGGGGAGGGCAAAAAGAGCAGCAGGCAAGCCTTGGTGAGTGTGTGACATTTAAACAAAATCTTAAAGCATATGAGCATAAATTCTCAAGACACTCAAGAAGGAGAAGGGCACACCAGGCAGAGGGAACAGCACGTTATGCAGAGAGAGGAAAGATCACAGGGTGTGGAGAGAATGGAGAGAGGGTGGGAGGGCGGGAGCAGAGTCTGGAGGTGCCATCAGGGCCGATCTGAAAGGGCCTACGGTACCAGCCAGGGGAACGTGGACTTTATTCTACAGGTGGCGGGCACTACAGGGAGAGGGTTGGGCAGAGGAAAGATAAGGGTCAGAGTTGTGTTTTCAATATGTTGCTCTGGCTGCTGTGTGAACGATGAACAGGAAAAAAAAAGTCTGGAAGCACAGAGATTAGACAGGGAGGCTGAGCCCCACCTTGCTTCCACCAAGTTCTGGAAGGGTGGGGCTGACACAGAGGAGGCTTTGGAGCAAACAGCCCTGAAGACAGTGAACCAAGGGCCCCATTATTGGGCAAATTTCCCACTTTGGGCTTGAGATTCCTAATGTATGGCCTCACAAGTGTTCTAAGTCGAAGCAGCAGATGGCTCCCCTCAGGGTCATCTAGAGGCTTAGGCTCTGCACCCCATAAAACCTGCCTGGGGCTGGAAAGGACTCCTCACTGGATATATAGTATCGTTTTATTGTTTTTTTGTTTGTTGGTTTGTTTGTTTGTTTAGATGGGGTCTTGCTCTGTCACCGAGGCTAGAGTGCAGTAACATGATCTCGGCTCACTGCAACCTCTGCCTCCATGGTTCAAGTGAGTCTTCCACTTCAGTCTCCTGAGTAGCTGGGACTACAGGTACATACCACCACACCTGGCTAATTTTCGTATTTTTAGTAGAGACAAGGTTTCATCATGCTGGCCAGGCTGGTCTTGAACTCATGCCCTCAAGTGATCTGCCCACCTCAGCCTTCCAAAGTACTGGGATTACAGGTGTGAGCCATTGCACCCAGCCTGTTGTTGTTTGTTTTTTAAATTTATCTCCCTTGGGGTTCATTTTGACTCCTGAATCTGAGAGTTCACGTCTTTCATTTGTTCTGGAAAGTTCTTATTACTTTTTTTTTTGTTTTTTTGAGACAGAGTCTCACTCTGTCA
>NW_022436973.1:7018762-7052351 GCF_009761245.1 Sapajus apella | reverse complement strand
TATTTTTAGTAGAGATGGGATTTCACTGTGTTGGCCAGGATGGTCTCGATCTCTTGACCTCGTGATCTGCCCGCCTCGGACTCCCAAAGTGCTGGGATTACAGGTGTGAGCCACCGCGCCCAGCCCCTGGAAAGTTATTTTAATGCTACCTTTCCCCGATTCTCTCAATTATCTCTTCTTGGAACTCTGAGCAGAGGTTGTCAGACTTTTTTCATCTATCCTCTGTGTCTGCCTTAGTTTTCCATCTCTTTCTTTCTGCTGTATTCTAGACAATTTCTTCAGATTCCAGGTCACATTTTTTTCTCTTCAGCTGAGGTTAACTTCTAAGAGTTAAAAAATTCTGATTATTATATATGTTTTATTTCTGGGATTTTGACTTGGTTCTTTTTCAAACCTGCCTCTTCTTTCTGTCATGTCCCTCACTCCCTATTCATTGTTTCAACTTCCTCTACTCTGTCTCTAAACACATTAAATATATTTACTGTATTTTACATTTTGAATCCTGCAGTACCAATATCTGAAGTCTTTGGGGATCTGACTTCGTTTTTTGCTGTTTCTTCTGTGTTGCTCAGGGTGGCATGTCTCTTGGATGCTTTGAATTTTATTTTTATTTTCCGTTGGACCTGTAGGAATTTCACTGAGGACCGGGCTGAAGATGTTTTCATCAGGGAGAGTACAAAACATTTAAATTGAATTGTTATTGAGGGAAACATACAATAGAGTGCATTAATCTTAAATGTACATTTTAAATAGATATACATTCCCATAATCATCATCTAGATCAAGATACAGAACGTTCTCAGCACTCCAGAAAGTTTCCTCATGTCCCTTTCCAGTCTACCTGCACCCAGAGAGGGAACCACCATCCTAACTCCTACCAAATCTCTGATGAGTTGTGAAATGATATACAAATGAAACCATATAGTACTTTTTTCACCTTGTTTTCAAGACAGGGTCTTGTTCTGTCACCTAGGCTAGAGTGCAGTGACACAATCACAGTTCACTGCAGCCTCAGACTCCTGGGCTCAAGCAATCCTCCTGCCTCAGCCTCCCAAGTAACTGGGACTACAGGTATGTGCCACCACACTGGCTAATTTTTAAAATTTTTTTGTAGAGATGGGGTTTCCCTATGTTGCCCAGCTAGTCTCAAATTGCTGGCCTCAAGTGATCCTCTGGCCTCAGCTTCCAAGAGTGCTGGGATTACAGACATGAGCCATCTTACCTGACTGTAGTAGTCTTTACCTTGATGTATATCTGTGAGATTCATTCATGTTATCCCATGTGGCAATACTGTCTTTATTTTCATTTCTTTATAGTATTCCTTTGTATGAATATATCACAATTCAGTTTTCCATTCTCCTGATGAGCTGTCTGAGTTACATTTGGGTAATTTCCAGTTAGGAACTATGATGAATAAAGTTACCATGAGCATTACTATATATTACTTTTTGTGGGCATTGCATTTACTTTTATAGGGTAAGTTCCCGAGTGAAATTACTGGGTGATGGAATATATGGATATTTGACTTTAGTAGATCCTGCCAAAATTTTCCAGGGTAGTTGTGGCTCCCACCAGCCACATATGATAATTCTGATTACTCTACATCATTCCCAGCACTTGGCATTGACAGTTATTAACATTTGCCATTGTGGTGGGAGTGTAGCGGTATTTCACTGTGGTGTTAATTTTTATTTTCCTGATGATTAATGATGTAGAATACCTTTCCATGTTTATTGGTTATTTTTACCTATTCGATGTAGTGCAGTCTGTTGCCTCCTTTTTTCTGAACTCAATTAAGTGGAATTCACTGGAAAGGTAAAGTGGCTTATATTCCAAGTTATATAACACCTCCAGCACAGTGTAGGGCAGTGATGTGCTGGTAAACTGGTTCTCAGGTTTTTTTTCTTATTTTTTTAGACAAGGTCTTGCTCTGTCACCCAGGCTGGAGTGCAGTGGCACAGTCTCGGGTCACTGCTGCCTCAAGCTCCTGTGCTCAAGCAAGCCCCCGCCTCAGCCTCTCCAGGAACGGAGACTACAGGAATGTGGTGCCATACCCAGCTAATTTTTGTGTTTTTATAGACAGGGAGTTTCACCAGGCTGGTCTCAAACTCCTGGGCTCAAGTGATCCGCCCACCTCGGCTGCCCAAAGTGCTAGGATTATAGACGTGAGCCACCGTACCTAGCCAGATTGGCCAGATTTTTTTTTTAGTAGCCTGATTTGTAGTATTTTCTGATTTCCATGATAGAAATTCTTCAACCATAGACAATTTCAAGCTACTGAATGGCTCACAAAATTCCTGACTATTTAACAAACGGCTCCCATGAGCCAGGTTGGATTGGCACCAGGATACCACTGTGTCTAGGGTAGCACCTCTAATAAAACTAATTGATATTTCTGCAGCAAACTGTGTAAATATTCACACCAATTGGTATAAAACATCTTCATATCCACTGAGGTCAGATTTTTGCCTGCAAATGAGGCAACCATGAATTAACTGTAAAAGAAGGACTTTCAGTTGAGAAAGATCTTTGGGTTTTCACCTTGCACATAAAAGATAGTGGGTCTGTTTCTGCATGGATTCCACCAACTGCAGATTTGCTGATCCTGTTGGGATCCTTTGGGAAATCCTATTGAACTTTGTGAATAGCAGTGAACAATGATTTTGAGATCAGTGATTTCCAAGGTCCCTTCTAGTTCTAGAAGTCTATGGCTAACAATTTAAGAAATATTTCACTAACTGCCCATTTGGCTTTATTTCTATTTTAGTACTACTGTGGGCTGGAGTCTTTTAAAACATGGTTTCTGCAGCCATGGAGTGTTGGTTTCTGGTACACCCAGCACTCACGTGGTCCTTCCCACAGAAGGTTCTGGAGTCAGGCTGCTTAGATTCAAATCTTGGCTCCACCACTGGCTTGCTCTTGGATTTGGGGCAAGTCACATGAAATCCCTCTGTGCATTTGTTTCCTCACTACTCATGAAAACTGAGGTTTAAAACAAAGTGGAATTCCTGAGGGCCATCTTTGGGCTGCCTGCTGGGGACTTCCTCAGATATGGGACCCCAGATGGCACTGAGCATCATGAGTCAGCCAGCGTTGGCCAGTGGAGGCGGGCAGTTTGCAGTGGCCACAAGAGAATCTAACTCCGCACGACGTAGCACCCCGGTGTTTCCCCATCTTCCCTGAGACAGCTTCTTGGTCAGCAGCACTCAGGCCCAAGGCCCAACTCTTCCTTAGGAAATCCTGTGCCTACCTGAGGAAACTTCACACCCAAGTCCTCCCCCAACCCTGGCAAAACTTTGAAATCCATCACTGTGAGGTATCTCAGACCTGGTTTCTCGAGTCTTTTTCTTCCTGTGGGCCTGTTGGGAGACCCTGATTTAGATCTCACTTTTCTGCTCCCTCTAGGGGCAGTGGAAACTGTGACTAAGCTCACACTTTGTGTCCTGGACCATCCAGACTAAGGGAAGGCCACCTGCCAGAGGCAGGGCCAGTAGCCACTCTTGTGTCTGTTTGTAAAATTGGGTTGTCTGTCTCATTCCTGTAGATTTCTGGGAGCTTTTTGGTCTGGCTATCAGCCATCGGTCAGATATCTGTATTGAAAACAATGACTCCTAGACTAAGGCTTGTCTTTTACCTCTTCTAAATGAAGGGTTCAATATTAACAAAGCCTAATTTATTATTATTTTATCATTAATGTTTCTTTGTTTGATTGCTTTTCTGAGACAGGGTCTTGCTCTGTTGCTCAGGCTGAGTGCCGTGGCATGATAACAGCTCACTGCAGCCTCAACCTCCTAGGCTCAAGTCATCCTCCCACCTCAGCCTCCAGAGTAGCTAGGACTACAGGTGCACACCACGTGCCCAGTTAATTTGTGTAGAGATAGCATTTCACCATGTTGCCCAGGCTAGTCTTGAACTCCTGAGCTCAAGTGATCCTCCTGGCTCAGTATCCCAAAGTGCTGAGATTACAAATGTGAGCCACCATGCACGGCCAGTGTTTCTTACATCTTTTAGGAAATGAAAATATTTATCCATGTTTTCTTGTAGAATCTGTATTGTTTTGTTTTCACATATAGGCCTATGAAATTGCTCTCTCTTGAAATTTATTATATCATCAATTAATTTTTGTGTATGGTGCATAAGAGTCAAAATTCCTTTTTGTCATATGGATGTCTAGTTTTGATGGCATTCTTTATTGAAAAGACCACCCTTTCCCCCAGCGAATTTCAGGGTACCTCATGAGTCAGGTGACGGGTATGGGTCCAGTTTTGAACTGTCTTCAGTACTTCTGATCTGTTTGTCTTTGCACTAATGCCACACATCTCAATTACTATAGCTTATTTTTATTTAACATTTTGGTCTTGAGAGAATTGTAGATTTGCATACAATTGTAAGAAAGAATACAGAGAGATCCCACGTTCCCTTTACCCAGTTTCTCCCAATGGTAACATCTTGCAAAACTGTAGTATAATATCATATCTAGAATGCTGATATTCATACAACCCTCTGGTCTAATTCAGATTCCCCTAGTTTTACCTGTATTCATTTGTGCATGAGTGTGTGTATGTTTAGTGCTGTACAATTTTATCACCTGCGTAGGTTTGTGTATCCACACACAGTGGAGCTTCAGAACACTTCCATCACCACCAGAATCCTGTGTTTCCCTTTTTTTAGCCATACTGCCACCTCCCACATTCTCTCTCCACCCCACCCCTAAACCCAGCTCCTGACAATCACTAATCTGTTCTCCACTTCTGTGTTTTTATCCAGAAATGTTATATAAATGGAATCACACAGTGTGTAACCTTTTGGGATTGGCTTTTCTCACCCAGTGTAAATTCCCTTGGGATGCACACGGCAGTTCCGCGTGTCAGTAGTTTGTTCCTTTTTATTGATGAGTGGTATTCCATAGTGTGGATGTACCAATTTGTTTGGCCATTCTTCCGTTGAGGGATATCTGAGTTGTTTCCAGTTTGGGGCTACTCTGAATAGAGTTGCTATAAACAATCATGTGAACATGATTTTTGTGTGAACGTAAGTTTCTTTTTTTCTTGGATAAATGCCCAAGAGTGTAATTTCTGGGGTGTATGGTAATTGCATGTTTAAGTTTTTTTTTTTCAATTGGCTTTATTTTGTAGAGCCATCTTACATTCACAGAAAAAAATGGAATGGAAGGTACAGAGAATTCTCACGTACCCGAATCCCAAAATACACGGAGCCTCCTCGACCTCAAAATCCCACCACCAGAGTGGTACATTTGTTATCAATGAACCTAAATTGACATATCACACAGAGACCATAATTTACATTAGGGTTCACTCTGGTGTACATTCTATGGCTTTTGGCAAATGTAAAACGACATGCGTCCCTCATTACAGCATCATTTAGATCGTTTTTACTGCCCTGAAAATCCTCTGTGTTCTACCCATTCATCCCTCTCTACCCGCAGTCCCTGGCAACCACCTGATGCTTTTACTGTCTCCATAATTTCACTTTCTCCAGAATGTCATATACAGCTGACATTTAAACAATGCAGGAGGCAGGGGTGCTGACCCCTTGTGCAGCTGAAAATCTGAGTATAACTTTGGACTTCCCCAAAACCTAACTACTAATAATCTACTGTTGATCAGAAGCCTTACTGATAACAAGCAGTTGATTAACACCTACGTTGTATGTTATATGTGTTATATACGGTATTCTTGCAATCAAGCAAGCCAGAGAAAAGAAAATGTTATTTAGAAAATTATAAAAAATACATTTACTATTCATTTCAGTGTAAGTGGATAATCATAAAATATCCTCATCGTCTTCACATTGTGTAGGCTGAGGAAGAGGAGGGATTGAGGGATTGGTCTTGCTGTTTCAGGGGTAGTGGTTCATTTGTGAATTTTTTCAAATTATTGCAAATTTCAAAGTTGTCATATATATGTGTGTGTGTGTATATATATATATATTTAAAATCCACGTGTAAGTGGACCTGTGTGATTAGAACCTGTGTTGTTCAAGGGTCAACTGTAGTTGAAATCATACAGTAGGTAGCCTTTTCAGATTGGCTTTTTTCTCTTAGTAGTATGCATATAATATTTCTCTATGTCTTTTCATGGCTAGATAGCTCATTTCTTTTTAGTGCTGAATAAAAAGAAATGAGCTATCTAGCCATGAAAAGACATGGAGAAATCTCAAATGCATATTACTTTTAATCTTAAATGCACATTTCTTTTTAGTGCTGAATAATATTTCATTGTCTAGATATAACACAGTTTACTTGTCCACTAACCTACATCTTGGTTGCTTCTACATTTTGGCAATTATGGATAAAACCAAAATAGACTTTCAAGTGCAAGTTTTTATGTGACGTAAGTTTTCAACTCATTTGGGTAAATACTAAAGAGCATGTTCGCTGGATCGGATGGTAAGAGTATGTTTAATTCTGTAAGAAACTACCAAACCATCTTTCATAGTGGCTGTACCATTTGCATTCCCACCAGCAGTGAATGAGAGTTCCTGTTGCTCCACATTCTCACCAGCGTTTGGTGTTGCCAGTGTTTTGGATTTTTGCCATTCTAATAGGTGTGTGTGTAGTGGTATCTCATTATTGTTTAAATTTGCAATTCCCTGATGACACATGATGTTGAACATTTTTCACATGCTTACTTGATAACCATCTATCTTTGGAGAGGTGTCTGTTAAGGTCTTTTGCCCAGTTTTAGGTTGGGTTGTTAGTTTTCTTATTGTTGAGTTTTAGGAGCTCTTCGTGTGTTTTACATAACAGTCCTTTACCAGGTGTATCTTTTACAAATACAGTCATGTACTGCATAATAATGTTTCTGTCAATGACAAACCACATATATGAAGGTGGTCCCATGAGATTATAATGGAGCTAAATAAAGTCCTATTGCCTAGTGACATAGCAGATGTCTTAATGTTCTAGCTTAATGTTCTAGCCATTCTTCATGTGTTTGTGGTAACACCAATGTAAACCTACTGTGCTGCCAGTAGTATAAGAGTCTAATACGTACAATTGTGTACATTTGATAATGATAATAAACAACTGTCACTGATTTACATATTTACTATATCATGTTTTATTGTTATTTTAGAGTGTACTTCTACTATTTTAAAAAGTTTACTGTAAAACAGTATGCCGTGGAATGCCGGCAGCAGCTCATGCATCTCATGTTTATTTTTGTACAACTGTACAATGTGTTTGTGTTTTAAGCTAATTGTTATTACAAAAGAATCCAAAAGTTCTTTTTGTTGTTGTTTTGTTTTGTTTTGTTTCTGAGAGGGAGTCTTGCTCTGCTGTCCAGGCTGGAGTGCAGTGGCACAATCTCAGCTTACTGCAACCTCCACCTCCCAGGTTCAAGCAATTCTCCCTGCCTCAGCCTGCCAGGTAGCTGGGATTACAGGTGCCGGCTACCATGCCCGGCTAATTTTGTATTTTTAGTAGAGACGGGGTTTCGCCGTGTTGGCCAGGCTGGTCTTGAACTCCTGACCTCAGGTGATCCACCTGCCTCGGCCTCCCAAAGTACTGGGATTACAGGTGTGAGCCACCATGCTCAGCCAAAAAGTGTTTTTTTAAGTTTAAAGTTCATAAAGTAAAAAGGGCATATTAATCTGAGTTGAGTTGCTGTTGCATTTTGAGAGTTCTAGGGTTAATTTATTATTGAAGAAAGAAAAATATTTTTTATAAATTTAGTGTAACCTAAATGTACAGTATTCACAAAGTCTACAATAGTTTACAGTAATGTCCTAAGCCTTCACATTCACTCAGCCCTCACTCATTAACTCACCCAGGGCAACTCCCAGTCCTGAAAGCTCTGCTCAAAATAAATGCCCTATACAGGTATACCATTTTTATTTTTATTATTTTTATTTATTTTTTATTTTTTATTTTTGAGACGGAGTTTCGCTCTTGTTACCCAGGCTGGAGTGCAATGGCACGATCTCGGCTCACCGCAACCTCCGCCTCCTGGGTTCAGGCAATTCTCCTGCCTCAGCCTCCTGAGTAGCTGGGATTACAGGCACGTGCCACCATGCCCAGCTAATTTTTTGTATTTTTAGTAGAGACGGGGTTTCACCATGTTGACCAGGATGGTCTCGATCTCTTGACCTCGTGATCCACCTGCCTCGGCCTCCCAAAGTGCTGGGATTACAGGCTTGAGCCACCGCGCCCGGCCTTAAGTACACCATTTTTAAAACTTTTACACCATATTTTTACTGTAACTTTTCCGTTTAGATATGTTTCAGTACACAAATATGTACCATTGTGTTACAGTTACCTACAGTATTCAGTACTGCACCATGCTATACAGGCTTACAGACTAGGAGCTTAGGTGTGTAGTAGGCTATAGCATCTAGGTTGGTGCAAGCACGCTCTATGATGTTCTTTGCGCAAGGACAAATTCACCTAATAATGCATTTCTCATAACATAGCCCCATCATTAAACAATGCATGACTGTATTTCCTCCTAGTCTGTGTCTTGTCTTCTCATTCTCTTAACATTGTCTTTGCAGAGCAGAAGTTTTTAATTTTAATGAAACCCAGCTTATAAATTATTTCTTTTATGTCTCATGTGTTTGGTGTTATTTGTTTGTATCTAAAAACTCATTACCATTCCCAAGGTCATGTAGGCCTTATCCTATGTTATCATCTAGAACTTTTATAGTTTTGCATTTTACATTTAAGTCTATGATCCATTTTGAGTTAATTTTTGTGAAAGGTGTAAGGTCTGTGTTTAGACTCTTTTTTTTTTTTTTTTTTTGGCATAGGGATATCCAGTTTTTCCAGCACCATTTGTTGAAAAGACTATCTTTGGCCAGGCATGGTGGCTCATGCCTGTAATCCCAGCACTTTGGGAGGCTGAGGCAGGTGGATCATGAGGTCAGGAGTTTGAGACTAGCCTGGCCAATATGGTGAAACTGTCTCTACTAAAACACACACACACACACACACACACACACACACACACACACACACAATTAGCTAGGCATGGTGGTGCACACCTGTAGTCCCAGCTACTCGAGTCTGAGGCAGAAAATTTGCTTGAACCTGGGAGACAGAGGTTGCAGTGAGCCAAGATCACGCCACTGCACTCCAGCCTAGGTGACAGAGCAAGACTCTGTATGTGTGTGAAAAAGAAAAGAAAAGACTATCTTTGCTCCTCTGCATTGCCTTTGCTCCTTTGTCAAATATCAGTTGACTATACTTATGTGGGTCTATTTCTCTGGGCTCTCTATTCTGCTCTATTTATCTGTTTGTCTTTTCTTTCACCAATGACCACACTGTCTTGACAATAATCGCTTTATAGTAAGTCTTGAAGCTGGGTAGTATCAGCCCTCTAACTTCATTCTTCTTCAGTTTTGAATTGGCTATTCTTAATCTTTTGCCTCTGTTTATAACTTTTAGAATCAGTTTGTCAATATCCTTAAATAGCTTGTTGGGATTTTGATTGGGATTACATTGACTCTATAGATCAAGTTGAAAAGAACTGACGTCTTGACAAGATTGAATCTTCTATCCGTGAACATGGAACAACATTCCATTTATCCTGTTCTTCGATTTCTTTAATCAGAACCTTATAGTTTTTCTCATATACATCTTGTACATATTTTTGTTAGATTTATAACTGTTTCATTTTGGGGATACTAATGTAAGTGGTATTGAATTTTTAATTTAAAATTCCACTTGTTTGTTGCCAGTAAAAGTAATTGATTTTTGTATATTAACTTTGTATCCTGCAACCTTGCCATAATTGCTTATTAATTCCCAGAGTTTATGTTTAATTTTATTTTTTAAAAACCTGTCAAACTGCTTCCTAGAGGGGCTGTGCCATTTTACATTCCCACTAGCAACATATGAGTGATTCAATTTTTCTGCATTCTTGCCAAGATCTGGTGTTGTCACTGTTTTTTACTTTAGTGATTCTGATAGGTATATAATGCTATCTCATTGTGCTTTTAATTTGCATTTTTCCTGATGGCTAATGATGACGAACATCTTTTCTTGGGCTTATCTATCATCTGTATGTCTTCTTTGGTGAAATGTCCACTAATGTCTTTTGCTCATTTTCTTATTGAATTGTTTGTTGTTGTTTTTTTTTTTAAAAAAAGCTGTTGAGTTTTGAGACTTCTTTATACATCCTAGATACTAGCCATTTGTTGTAAATATTTTCTCTCAACTATGTGTTTTAATATACCCTGAAATCTGGTAATATTAGTCCTATAGCTTCAGGCTGTTTCTTCTATATAGTTTCTGCAATTGAAGGTCTGTTGGATTTTCATATAAATTTTAGAATGAGCTTAGCAAGTCCCCAAGAGGATGGTAATTGGGATTGGGATGTATAAGATCCATGTGGGAAGAATGGACATCTTTCAAATAATGAGTATTCTAGTCCACCAACATGATATATCTCCCCATTTATTAAGTTCTTTTTCATTTCTTTCTGCAGTGTTTTGTGATTTTCAGTGTAAAAGTCTTACATATCTTTCATTAGAGATATTTCTGGATATTTTATGGGTTTTGGTGATATGTGTTACCTATTTAAATTTTTTTTGTCTGGGCCCGGCATGGTAGCTCATGCTTGTAATCCCAAAACGTTGGGAGGCCAAGGCAGGCAGATCACCTGAGGTCAGGAGTTCGAGACCAGCCTGGCCAACATGGTGAAACCCCGTCTCTACTAAAAATACAAAAAAATTAGCTGGGCTTGGTGGCATGTACCTGTAATCCCAGCTACTTGGGAGGCTGAGGCAAGAGAATCTCTTGAACCCAGAAGGCAGAGGTTGTAGTTTGCTGAGATCATACCACTGCACTCCAGCCTGGGCAACAGAGCAGGACTCCATCTCAAAAAATAAATATATAAATACTTTTTTTGTTTGTTGCTCATATGTAAAAATACAAATAATTTTTGAATATTTGTTTGTGTACAGAGACTTTGCTAAACTCACTTCTTAACTCTAATAGTTTGTAGATTCCTTTGGATTTTCTACATTCACAAAATGTCTCCGTGAATAATGATATTTTTACTTCTTCAATTCCAATTTGTATGTTTTTTTCTCACCTTTTTGCACTGACTAGGAACATTAAATAAAATAATGACAGTAGACAGTTAATCTAAAGGGAAAAGCATTCCAAATGTTTTTCACCAATAAGTGTGATGTTAGCTATAGGGTTTCATAGGTGACTTTTATAAGATAAATGAAGACCTTTTCAGTTTCTGGTGTGGAGAATTTTTATTTTGAATGGGTATTGAATTTTACCAAACATTTTCCACAATTTTTTAAATTTTTTTCCCACGTTTTTTGAAATTATCGTTTTTTAGAACTTTTTGTAGTGGTGAATTTTATTGACTTGTTTGTTTGTGTATTTTTCGAGATAGAGTCTTGCTTGTCACTCAGGCTGGAGTACAGTGGTGAGATCTCAGCTCACTGTAACCTCTGCCTCCCAGGTTCAAGTGATTCTCCTGTCTCAGCCTCCCAAGTAGCTAGGACTACAGGCATATATGACCACGCCCAGCTAATTCTGAGGCCACGTGCGCTGGCTCATTCCTGTAATCCCAGCACTTTGGGAGGCCAAGGCAGGTGGATCATTTGAGGTCAGGAGTTCGAGACCAGCCTGGGCAGCCTGGCCAACCTGGTGAAACCCCATCTCTACTAAAAATACAAAAATTAGACCCGGAACGGTGGCTCATGCCTATAATCCCAGCACTTTGGGAGGCCGAGGTGGGTGGATCACCTGAGGTCGGGAGTTTGAGACCAGCCAGACCAACATGGAGAAACCCCGTCTCTACTAAAAGTACAAAAAATTAGCCGGGCATGGTGGTGCATGCCTGTAATTCCAGCTACTCAGGAGGCTGAGGCAGGAGAATTGCTTGAGCCCAGAGGCAGAGGTTGTGATGAACCGAGATTGGGCTACTGCACTCCAGCCTGGGCAAAAAGAGGGAAACTCTGTCTCAAAAAAAAAAAATTAGCCAGACATGGTGGTACATGTCTGTAATCCCAGCTACTCAGAGGCTGAGGCAGGGGAATCACTTGAACCCTGGAGGCAAGGTTGCAGTGAACTGAGATCACCCAACTGCACTCCAGCCTGGGTGACAGAGGGAGAGGGAGACTCCATCTCAAAAAAAAAAAAAAAATTCTGAGCTTGAATTTTTTGGTATCACATAAATATTTAGAATTCAGGCCTTGAACTCATGTGAGGGCCCGTCAATATCCACAACTTCTCTGAGGGTACTCCTCTTTAATCCCACCCAGACCCAAAGCTGAGACAGATCATTTTCTTTGCTGTCTGCCACAATGGGGCAGGATTTTTTTTAAATCATGCCTTCCCTAAGTCTGTAATTTACGTAGGGTGATCTCTGACTCATTTGGCTCTCTGTCCTATATAGGTTGCAGACTGTATTACCTAAGTTAGAGATGTCTGCATGACATCCCACAATGTCAGTGTAGGCTGATCTCTTAGGAATCATATTCCTGCTTTGTTTCTGGCACAAGATAATTTTTCTACTTTCTTTAAGACTTATTTCCATATAATTTTTAAAATTGATAGCATTTAACAGTGGTGAGATCGTAGTATTTCTCACCTTAGGGTTTTTGTATTGGCTGTTCCCTCCAGCTGGACTGCTTTTCACTGACATATCTGCAAGGATGCCTCCTTCACTCTGTTCCTCAACGCTTTCCTTCTCAGTGAATCCCACCGGACTTCCCTATTTAATAATCTTCACCAACAACTCTAGCACCCCCCTTTCCCCTGACCTTCTCTGCTTTTCCCTTCTTTTTTTTTTTTTTTGTTTCTGTTTTTGTTTGCTTTTTTGAGACAGGGTCTTACTCTGTTGCCCAGGCTGGAGTGCAGTTGTGCAGTCATAGCTCACTACAGCCTCCATCTCCTGCACTCAAACCATCCTTCTGCCCCAGCTTCCTGAGTAGCTGGGACTGCAGGCACAGACCACCATGCTTGGCTAATTTTTTATTTTTTTTAGTAGAGATGAGATGTGGCTGTGTTGCCCAGGCTGGTCTCAAACTCCTAGGCTCAAGCGATGATCTCACCTTGGCCTCCAAAACTTCTAGGATTACAGACGTGAGCCACCATGCATGTCTTTCCTTTTTTTCATAGAACTTATAACCATCTGTGTCATTTATGTCATTTACTAATTTATTATGTTTTTAATTTATTGACCAGCTCCTTTTGCTAGATGTAAGCTCCATGAAGCCAGGTTCTTTATGTTTTGTTTACTCCAAATTCCTAGAACAGTGTCTGGCACATAGCAGGTTCTCAGTAAATATTCTTTTTATTTTTTTGAGACAGAGTCTCGCTCTGTTGCCCAGGCTGGAGTGCAGTGGCACGATCTCGGCACACTGCAACTTCTGCCTCCTGGGTTCAAGTGATTCTCCTGCCTCAGCCTCCTGAGTAGCTGGGACTATGGGTGCCTGCCACCATGCCCGGCTAATTTTTTGTATTTTTAGTAGAGATGGGGTCTCACCATGCTGGCCAGGCTGATCTCGAACTCCTGATCTCAGGTGATCCGCCCGCCTCGGCCTCCCAAAGTGCTGAGATTACAGGCATGAGCCACTGCCCCTGGCTCAGTAAATATTCTTTTTAAAAAACGTCCAGAAACTGAAGTCCTTTTATTGGACAGAGGGAAAAACAGGAGTGTAGAGAGGGAAAGGGATTTTTCTAAGGTCACCTGGAGAGATGGTGGCAGAGCCAAGACCAGAACAATTTCCTGTGGCCAGTTGCACTATACACTCTGTCTCCTTGGAGCCTCCCCCCAGGGCTCAGGTGTGGGTGGTGCAGAAGCAGCCTGTATCTCATAGCACCATGGGCCACTTTCTCCTTGGGGAAGCACAGTCTGCCCTGACTTCTACACGTGCCAGTCCCTGTTTTCCTTCTCCTTACCTGCTCACATTCTTTTAGCCTCTTTTGCTCAAACCGTGAAGTAGTGGCTACTTCCTGGGCTCTGCCCTGATGACTTTCTTGTGTCTCTCAAGGCTCCCTAATTGAATGACCTTGCTTACTCCATGCCTTCAGTCGTTCCCTCTCCAGGCCCAGCCTCTCCCCTCAGTACTCATTTTTCTGGACGTCTCTTTACAAGCCTCTGGGTGCCTGGCAGGCTCCTTGTGTGCAAGAGAAAAGCCGTGGTCTTAAAACAAAATACCTGGCCCACACCCACTCAGTGAACCTGTGGGTCAACCATCACCACTCTCTGAGCTTTGAAGTCTCCCTCTGAGAAAAAGGACGTCTTTTCATTCCACCTCCACAGGTTTGTTGGGAGGTTCCAGGGAGACTGTGGATTGACAGCTCTTTGCAAACTTAAAACATGGTACCTACAGGAGGAACAGCACTCTGTGTCCCATAGACACTGCACACAAGTCCCCAGGTGGGCCTTCCTCTTCCTGCCTCCCCCTGCCTTTTGCCCAGACCTCCTGTCTCCAGGGAAACGCTACCAGCCTCCCATACCAGATACTGGAGACTCTTTTTGCCTCCTCCTCTCCCCTCATCCCACTTTGGGATCCACCAACAACAACACTGGTTCTGCCTACTTGGTATCTCTTTCCACTGTCCCCTCCTCCTGCTTCCTACATGCCAGCCCAGTCCAGGCCCCATCAGCTCTTCCTTGGAAAGTTTCAGTGGCCTCCTTCCTGGCGCCCCTGCCTCCTTTCTGTTTGGAAAAAGCCTCTCCTTTCCTAGGCTTAACCATCAGATGTGAGAGTTGCCTCTAAACCCAAGATTTGGGTTAGTGGGCTCAACAAGATGGGCTGCTTATTGGCCGGGTGCAGTGGCCTCACGGCCTGTAATCCCAGCACTTTGGGAGGCAGAGGCGGGTGGATCACGAGGTCAGGAGATCAAGACCATCCAGGCCAACATGGTGAAACCCTGTCTCTACTAAAAATACAAAAATTAGCTGGGCATGGTGGCAGGCACCCATAGTCCCATCTACTTGGGAGGCTGAGGCAGAAGAATTGCTTGAATTTGGGAGGCGGAGATTGCACTGAGCCAAGATCACAACACTGCACTCCAGCCTGGTGACAGAGAGCAAGACTCCATCTCAAAAAAAAAAAAAAAAAAGAAAAGAAAAAAAGATGGGTTGCTTGAGTGGGGTCACCAGAGGATGCATGGGTTGATGGTTGACCAGATGTTCACTGGTGAGGCCTGTTTATGAGATGCTTTGAGTGGGATCACTAGTGCTGAAGCAGGCAGGGTTTGGTTGTCCCTCTACTTGGGTGCAGGTGACAGATACCCTGGTGAGGTCAGGCCCAGAGCTAACTTGAGGGAGTTGAGGCCAGAGAGGAGCTAAGACCCATCTGTCCACATCCCTCTATTTCTCCCTTACCACCCAAGGGTCCTTGGGTTCCCAGCCACAGCCATCTCCCTCATCCCACTTTGTATGGGTCTCTGGGGGAATTCCAGCAAGTTGTCTTCTGCCCACTTCAGCATAACCTAGGACTTTATCCTGGCTTCACCACTTATCCCTTAGAAAAATGCATTTACTTCCTCGGGCCTCAGTTTCCTTTCTGAAAAATGGGGCTTTTAAATCCTCCCAGCTGAGGTATTGGGAGAATCAGTTGAAACAGTCTCTCTGAAGCCTTTGGTGCTATGCACAGGAAATACACGGGCCAGAGATCACTTTCTCTCTATTTTTCCACCCCTCCCACCTGCCCCACACTCTGAGCATTTGAAGGGAGAAGACCTTGTCTTGTTCCTGAGACACTCCTCCTACCTCATGCCTGGCCCAGGGCCTGACATACAACAGGTGCCCAGAAATGTTTTCTGAATTGAATCAAGGAAAGGAGAGTATGTTGGGAAACAAGCAGTGCCCTGGTCAGGACATTTGGACTTGGGATAGGGACAGGACTCTCCCTTGTAGTCCCAAATACATCTTTCCATCTGATCAACAAACTTTGGCTTTTAAGTCTTACAGACCTGGGTTTGAATCCTGGCCTGCTCCAAGGCCTGGCACAAATGATCTCAGGTATGCAAGCCTCAGCTCCTCATCTGCAAAGACCCCGGAACAAACTCCAGCTCACAGGGGTGCTGACACACAGTAGGTGCTCAGGAAATGGCACCCAGCCCATATTCCTCCTCCCCTTCCTCCTTTCTGCCTTTCCTTTCTTCCATGTGAGAGATGTCTCCAAGGAAACAGGAGGAATTATTTTAAGAAAAGAGCCGAGGACTCTGGTGGGAGTGGATGGTGGCTCGGGCATCTGGGAGGCAGAGGCAGGCTGTGCTGGCCTTTCAAGGAGACAGTGGGACCAAGGTGCCTTCTCATCCCAGACAGTACCAGGGAGGGCCTATGGCAAATCTATACTGAGGGGCAGAGGGAAAATGCTCCTAACACCACAGGGTAGGAATAGAGCAATGGACCCCGCTCTGCATTTGCCTCACTTGGTGGCCTTGAAAAAGTCCCAGCCCTCCAGCCTTGTGGACTGGGGGTGGGTGGGAGGTACTATTGCAGGGGAGGTGGGCAGGGAGAAGGTAGATTGGGGCTGGTGAGTTCCGGACTTAGAAGAGTATATGCAAAGGTCTCAGGGTGGTCCTGAGTTGGGCAGAAATTAATTAATTAATTAATTCACTCATTCATTCAACTCATATCTACTGAACTGAACACCTTCCTTCTCTCTTCCAGCCAATGAGCACACCTCATTTCACGTTTTCCTCAGAATATCCTTGTTGTGGGATTTTTGCCCCCATTGTACAGATGGGAAAACCGAGGCTCTGAGAGGCCAAATGAATCACCCAAGTCCACAAAGTCAAATATTCAGCAGGGCATGGTAGCATGCACCTATAATCCTAGCTCCTGGGGAGGCTAAGGTGGGAGGATCACTTGAGCCCAAGAGTTTGAAGCTGCCTTGTGCCATGATCATGCCATTGCACTCCAGCCTGGAGGCAGACCCCATCTCCAAAAAAAAAAAAAAAAAGTCAACAGTTCTTTCCCAGTCTTGTCCTCATTTTCTATAGATCACTATCACCTTCAATGGCAAGTCCTGACTCCTTGAGAGGACCTCATGGTCATGATGATCCAGCCCCTGCCCATCTTTCTTGTTTCACCTTTGAGCTCTTGAGGCTTCAGTCTCAGTGAGCTGCCAAAGGTGCCCCAGCCTGGCTTCCAGGTCTCTGAGCACGTCCTTATGCTGCAATGTCCCCTCTGTCTTCCCCTTGCTCTTCAGGCTAAGTCCTGTACAGCTCAGGGGTCACCTCTTCCTGGAACCTTTCCCACTCTCTCCCAAGGCTCAGTCAGTACACTAAGGAGTGGTGGGTTTTCTTGTGTCACCTCTATGGACAGCAAGCCCCTTGAGGCCCATGACATTCCTCATGGAACTCTACATCCCTGGTACCCAGCAGAGGCTGGTCCTTTGTGGGTATCAGTGGACATCAAGTGAGTGAGCGAATGAATAAATGAATGAGATAAGGAACAATGTGGAATTGCTACTCCTAGCCTCAATCATTTTGTTCTCCAAACATTTTTCAGGCACCTCCTCCATGCCAGGCCTGATGCCAGCCCCAGGGAAGATGATAACTCAGCCTTGCAATTCGCTTTGTAGTTCACAAAGTGCTTCCATTATAAGAGTCACAGACACCCTGCAAAGTAACTGTTTGTATTGTTTTGGGCTGTGTCCATTTTTTGAATGTGGAAACTGAGACCCAGTGAGGTTGGGTAACTTGCCCAGTCATAGCCAGTGTGTGGCAGAGCCAAAATACGCATCTAGGTCGGCTCACTCCAGAGCCCACACTCCCTCCACACTGGGAAAGCAAAGCAAAACAGAGCAAAGGAGTACATGACACTTCAAAATTTATTTTGGAACAAATTTGGACAGTATAGAAAATTTGGAAAATATGTGAAAAGAGAAGAAAGGAGGTAATTCTGCATAGTTCCCCTCCTCTGGGATACATGTCATTAAGTGTCATTAAAAGTTTGAGAATCTTCTGCTTGTTTTGGCTGAACCTGGTCAAGTTCATACAGAGGCAAGCAGGACACAGTATGAACCTAGACTGTCAAATGCTGCCTTAAAATTTTTTTTTTCTTTTGAGGCAGGGTCTCACTCTGTTACTCAGGCTAGAGTGCAGGGTGCAAACATGGCTCACTACAGCTTTGACCTCCTAGGCTCAAGTGATCCTCCACCTCAGCATCCCAAGCAGCTGCGACTACAGGTATGCACCACCACACCCAGCTAATTTTTTTAATTTTGTAGGGGTGGAGTCTCACCATGTTGTCCAGGCTGGTCTTGAGCTCCTGGCCTCAAGCAACCCTCTGGCCTCAGCCTCCCAATGTACTGGGATTACAGGCATAACTATACCAGGTCTCAAATATCACAATTTGAGATGAATTTAATGTGGCCTGAAACCCAAGGAGCTGCTTCCAGTCTTGTGGGAGAGGTGGAAGTAATGTGTATACCTAAGTGTGGGTTCCCCCTAAGTGGACCCTGAGACAGGCAGTAGAGTACAGCTAGATTATTTGGGAGGTGATCCTGGTCTGCAGGAGGGAGACAGAGAAGGAGGGAAAGTCAGTCAGATGTGTATTTGCAAGCAGGGCAGCGCTGTGGGCCACTGGAGCTCCATCCTGCTGGGGACCTTCTGAAGAACTGTGGAAAGCATACCTGATCCTGTCTCCCTGAAGGTTTGGAGGCTTAGGCATATCCTCCGTGACTCTCTTCTCCAAGGGACTGAAGGTTCTGCTGGGGGCCTTACTCTCCTGCATTTCCAAGCTATCCTGTGCTTGGATGGGACAAGCTCCTGCAATTTCAGAAAACGCCATCAGACAGAAAAGTGGAGAGACCTGGTGGGTGATTGCAGAAGAGCAGGGTTCAGGAGCTGTCCACCAAGGCTGCGGCAGAACACAAGGCGGGCGCCAACAGCATTTGCTTTAGACATGGTGTGGCTTTGGCATCATAAAGTATTTTGGGGGTGTAAAACCAGGAATGAGACATAGAAGTCAGGGATGATTTCCCCAGAGTAGGTGACATATGAGTTGAATTTTGAAAGGTTACTACTCAATGGGAGAGGAGGCATTTCAGGTAAAGGCCGAGGTGTGAAACAGCTTGTTGTCTTCAGGAGAAACTGCAGAGCTTGTACCTGAGTCATGGGGTTTGGCCAAGATCAAGTCAGGAGCAGATGCGAAAGCCAATTGGTGATGGGCTTTGAATACCAGGCTCAGGAGGTCAAAATTTATCCCCAGGTACTAGGGAACCAAGGCAAGCTTCTGAGCAGGAGAGGGGCACAGTCAGATCCATGTTATAGAAAGATCTCTCTGGGGCTGGTGTGGAGGATAGATTGGGAAGGGGCAGACTGGAGCCAGAGCCCTGGGAGGAGACTCCCTGCATGGGTCCTGGGCCCAAGACAGACTGTGAGGGTCCTCCCTTCCCATTTCCTTTCGGGGCTGGCCCTGCCTGACATGTGCTTGATGAGCCCAGAGAACAGCACTGGAGTGGGCATTCCCCACATCCATCTTGACCACTCTGGACCTTATCTGGTTTGGTACAAGCTCAATGTCATCATTAACTAGATACAATCATTATCCGGATTTAATCATTATCAAATTACAGACCTGGCTTATATTTCTCTCTCTCTCTCCATCTTTGTGGCCCTCTCCATCTCTTTTTGTGTCTTTGTCTCTATGAGTTTCTCTCTTTCTTTTTAAAAATATCAGATATACACAAGTGAGTGGAACTGAGTCCTTGGTTCATGACATGCCCTCAGCACTGGCACATCAAGTCCTACAATATTTATAATATAAGATAGTATGAAACATAATATAATATATGCACCTTGAACCACTATTCACCCCAGGAACTAGACCAGAATCAGTATCTGACATCACCTCTGTGCTGCACACCCTTCCCACCCCCCAGCTCTCTGCTGAAGGTCACTAAGATTCTGAATTTTGAGTTTATCCTCCTCTAGTTTCCTTGTTTTTAGTGTTATTACAGGTATGCATACCTAATTAACATGTAGTTTGTTTTTACTTGTTTATTAATTTTATGTTAAAGTCCTGTCTTTTCTTTTTAACTCAATGCTGTTGATGAGAATGTGTCCATGTTGTTGTATGTAATCATGATTTGTTTGTTTTGAAGGTTGTATGTGACTACACCGTTATTTATATCACCTGGAAACTTGTTAGAAATGCAGAATCTGGGGCCCTGCCCTAGCCCCGCCAAAACAGAATCTGCATTTTTTTTTTTTTTTTTTTTTTTTTGACAGAGTCTTGCTCCATCACCAGGCACCAGGCTGGAGTGCAGTGGCGTGATCTCAGCTTACTGCAACCTCCGTCTCCCAGGTTCAAGCAATTCTCCTGCCTCAGCCTCCCGAGTAGCTGGGACTACAGGCGAGTGCCACCATGCCTGGCTAATTTTTGTATTTTTAGTAGAGACGGGGTTTCACCATGTTGGCCAGGATGGTCTCGATCTCTTGACCTCGTGATCCGCCCGCCTCGGCCTCCCAAAGTGCTGGGATTACAGGTGTGAGCCACCATGCCTGGCCCAGAATCTGCATTTTAACAAGTCCCCTGGGGGATTTACTGGCACATTCATGTGTGAGAAGCACTGGCCAGGTGTACCTGTGCATGGGTTTCTCCTGGACGTGTACATCAGGGTGGAAGTGCTGGGTCACAGCAGGTGGCCCAGATCACTCTCCCGGCAGCGGCTTCGGAGCTGCCACTGAGCTACAGCTTCCCCAGCTCTTGGTATTGTCCCATGTTCTCATTGTTGCCAGTCGACTGGGCGTACAGTGGCATCTCATCATGGTCTTGACTTACATTTCCCCCATGACTAACGAGGTCAGGCACCTCCTCGTCTGTTTACTGGCCATATGTTTCCCCTTCTGTGAAACGCCTGTTCCTGTTTTTTGCTCTTTTTTCTTTTAGGCTCACTCAACTCAACTCTGCCTTTGCATATGCTGTTCTTTCCATCAGAAACGCCTTCCCCCTTCGCTGCCCTGTCAGTTCTTCCAGGAAGCCCTCCCTGACTGCTGCTCAGGTCGTGAGCCTCCTCAGCCTCACAGGCAGGAAAACTTGGTGCCATTGTTCATTTCATCTTCTGCAGACTCTTCCTCACTGGAGAGACTGCAAACCTATATGGCTTGGTTTGTACAGAGTTGAAAATTTTTTTCACTTTAGTTGCCACAATTTTAAGGAATTTTCTGAAGTTTTATATTTCAGAAAGTCTTTACTGCTAGTTTCTCTTGAAAAAATAAGATATGGCTCCACTGTCTCCTTCCCTAGATGGCAAAATCAGCTGGTGC
Source organism: Sapajus apella (assembly GCF_009761245.1). Classification (NCBI taxonomy): domain Eukaryota; kingdom Metazoa; phylum Chordata; class Mammalia; order Primates; family Cebidae; genus Sapajus; species Sapajus apella. Next base: position 7,031,125 of record NW_022436973.1, on the reverse strand, counting down.
TTAGTAGGGGCTGCCGCTGTGGGACCATGGGTCCCAGTCCCCACAACTCCAGGCTCATGACTTGTTTAAACAACCTATCTGGGCCCTGTGGGCACTTAGGTTTGTGACTCTTGCATAAGCATGCCCAATGTATATGCTTCTAAATCTTGCCCTTCCTATCCTCCTCCCCATAACCCTGTCCCTGTTTCCACTCAGGCCCTTGCATCTCTCCTCTGTGCCATCACACTAGCCTCCCTTGCCTTCCTTTCTCTAGTCTTCCCTCTTCCAGTCCACTGCCATGTCACACTCCTGCTCAAGAACCAGCAATGGCTCCCCATTGTCTTCCCAGGCACCACCTCACTTTCTAAAAAACAAAAAAGTATTACAATAGGAATACTTTATGTCCACAAAAAAGTCTAGAGAAAAGCATGACAAACACCCACGTGCCACCACCTGGCTTAAGAAATAAACCATCACAAGTATATTTAAAGCCCTTATTACAACATTCCCTTCCCTCTCTCCCTCACGGTCACTACTTTCTTGAATTTGCTGTCTATCACTCCCATGCATGTTTTTAACACTTATATTTCATATGTATGTGTCGCTAAACAATATATGGTATTGTGTTGTGTGTTTTCAAACTGAATATATCTGGCATAAAATTATGTTTTCCATCTGCAACTTGCTTTTTCCATCCAACAATATATATTTTTATTTTAAAGATTGTATTGAAGTATAACATTCATCTAAAGAACACACAAATCATAAGTGTACAACCCTGGGTTTTCACAAACTGCATCAACAGTGTTTTTGAGATTCATCCTCATGATACATAAGCCTGCATTCACCTATTTTGAGGATTGTGGAGCAGAGACAGTTTTCCATTGTCTGAATGCGTTGCTATTTGTCCAGTTTCCAGATGACGGACATTTAGGCTGTGTCCAGCTTTTCACTCTTACAAATGATGCTGCTATGAGTATCCTTGTGCAAGCCTCCTGGGCCCCCATGTGAGGTGTTCTCCAGGGCAAAGCCTGCTCATCGTCAACCTGATCATATATATACTGCCAGGTGGCTGCCCAGCCCCTGGCTTTTGCTGGCTCACAGCTCATTCGCCAACATCTTCCCACAGCTCCAGAGAGCCCACTCTCCTCCCTGCTGACATCCTGCCCAAACATGTCACCTCTTTGCCTGCTGCATACAAGTTTTCAACTTAACCTCTCTATCCTGGCTTTATGGAAGCCCCACCTCTTCCAGGAAGCCCTCTTGGGCAGCGCCGAGCCTCAAGGTGTCATCTCCTTTGAGTGATTGTCTCTCACTCCAGTTGTTAGAACCAAAAAAGATAGAGACAAACCCAGACCAGACACTTGGGGGAGAGGCAATCACTCAGACCAGACACTTGGGGGAGGGGAATATGTTCCGGAGAAAGGAAACATGGGTAGACTAGTAGGGAGTGTGAGAAACTGGGGTATGAAACAGATAGCTCTGGGCCTTGATGGATGAGTAGGAGTTTGTCAGGTAGAGAGGTAGGAGGGCATGGCAGGCACAGGGAAAGGCAGAGGGTGGGCATTGGAACAGCAGTCATCACTGGGTTGGGGATGTGAGCAGGGTGGGAAGGTGGTGGAGGAGACTGGAACCGGGCTGTGAGAAGCCTTGCAGGCCACCTTTTCACGCCATTCTGACCCTTCTGCATTTAGCAGGTATTCTCTGGAGATGGCTGTGTGTGGGAACCAGGAAAGGCAGGCACATTCATTTGACACCTACTGAATGCCAGGCACCGGCAAAGAGCTCATACCCATTATCTCTTTGGTTTCTCACCCAAGTTGGGGATAGAGAGTTGTGGTGTCCCCATCTTACAGGTGGAGGAATGTGGCCAAGAGACGAGCAGTCTCTTGTCTGTAACCACAGCACCAGGAGAGGTAGGGCAGTTCAGGTCCATCCCATTCCAGAGACTGCTTTTAACCCCAGTTCAGCCAGGGGCGAGAAGGCCCCTGGGAGAGGGTGCTGCCGAAGCAGGTCACTAGGAGGGGGCACCCATTCCCAGAGGCAGGAGCCCCAAGTTCTCGGGGGTGGGGTGGTTCCTGACTCGCTCAGTGTGACCGGGGCCAGTCTTGTTCTCTCTGGGCCTCAGTTTCCCTCCTCCACGGGGCGGCGATGGTCTACACCGGTTCCTGCCGGCCAGCCCCATAGCCTGGGGTTCCAGGCTCCTGTGCCACTGTGGCCCACGCTGTGTGACCTTGTTCCAGTAGCCTGCCTTCTCTGGACCGTCGGCCCCGGATTTCCAAGCGCTCTTCCGGCTAGCGACAGAGCGTCGCCTGCTGCGGAGACCCTCCCCCTCCCTCAGGGTTGCGGGGGGGCGCTGGTGGGGGCAGGGAGCCAGGAAAGGCGCGGGCCCCCTCAAGGCCCTCCCCAGACCTGCACCCGTGGCCCGATCCGCGCCTGGTTTTGGGCGCAGCCGCACGGCCCCCTCCCCCGCGCGCCTCTCCCCGCCCTCCGCCCCCTCCCCGCCGCTCTCGGGGAGCCGGGGCCGCGCGGCTCCTCCTCCCGCAGCCGCATCTGGGGCGCCGCACCGGCCGGAGGAGAGACATGGGGCGCCCGCTGACCGGGGCCGGGGCCGGGGCCTAGGCGTGCGGACCTGCAAGCGGACCCGAGCGGCGGCGGCGGCGGCGCAGCGGAGCGGCCGAGCGGGCCGTAGGCGGCCGAGGCGCCGGGCGCAGGTGAGGGCGCGGGGGTGGCGCGCGGCAGCTCCTACCCGCTTCCCGGGCCGGCGCGCTCCGTCCCTCGGCTAGACCCCCAATCCGGTCTCCTCCCTGACAGACCTCCCAGAACCGGGGGGCGGTGCTGGCGCAGAAAAGCCCCCTCCCCTGCCAGTTCTGTCCTCCAAGCCCCGGTCCGAGGGGCCGGCTGCGAGGCTGGGAAGCGCCTTCTCTGGGTGGGATCGCCCCATCCACGTCTCCTCGGACCCTCAAATCGGGGGCGGCGGCAACCGGGCCCGGAACCCCTGTCCAGGGCCGGAGCCCCATTCTGGCTCTTTTTCCCGCGGACTCCCTGGCACCCTACATCAAGCGACTGCCAAAGCTGGGAAGCCCCCTCCTCAGGCCCGCCCCCCCAATCTGCAAGGCGGCCTGGGGGTCAGGCGGACCCCTCCCGTGCCCGGCCAACCTTGGCGCTTGGGAGAGCAGGGCTATGCCTGCCGGGGCATTCCTCCATTCAACCCAGCTGCCTCGGATCCCGCCTCGGTAGCCCCGGGAGCCGCCGGCTCCCCCTTCCCGAGCTCTTTCCCGGACCTGACATCTGGGGAGGGGGCGGGGGCAGCACCCCCCTCCCGCTGCATAGCGCCCCCTCCCTGCTTGCGTGCCTGGGAGGGGCTGGGCTGACCCGGGCACCTGGGCTGGGGGGGGCACTCACATGGCTACCAGAGGCCCCCACGTGCGGCGCCCCGCGGAGACAGGGGTTCGTGTTTGGAACCGGTGGCGAATGAACCAGGTGGCCGCGGGGACCAGCTGGGTCCAGATGTGCCGGGCCTGCTGGGAGGGGACAGGTGCTATCTGGAAGGGTGATGGCCCCTGGTCTCTTTTGGCCGAACCTGCTGCTCGGATCCCCCTCCATCCCTCCAACCCTCCATCCCTCCGTTCCTTCTCCCCTTCTTCCTCCGCTGCCTGTGTGTAGAGAGGGGCTGTCAGAGACTGTTGATGTGGGAAAAAATGAAATGGGGGAGGGGTTGGGATTGCAAAGGCCAGTTGTGTGGGGGGCGGTGGGTAGAGGAGGTGCCCTGAGGATGGGAACCCCTAAGCTTGGTGGAGGGCAGCGCTGATGAGGAGAGGGTTCCCGGCACCCCCACCTGCCTGGAAGTGGAAATGACAGAGCGGGAGGGGGCTGCACTTCCAGCCCCCCCCTCACCCGAGACTGGCCTGCCCGGCCTCTACCTCCACTGCACCTCCTCTCCTTGCTGGAGGGGGCTGTTTTCCGCCAGCTGGAGGTGGTGGGAATCGGTTGTACAGGACCATCTCTGAGAACGCCTGTTGGAGGAGCCCTGTTTCTGTCCCTCCTTAGTGGCCACCTCTCCCTTGCCTTCTCTGCCAGAGGGCACTGGGCTGCCTGGTCCCAGGGTGGGGCTGCAGAGCTGTGCCTTGGCCTGACTGATGGGTGGCTGGAGTGTTGGAGCCACCAACAGGCCCCAGAGCCAGCTGTTGGGGTCAGTCAGCAGCAGACTCTGTGTTCCCAGCAGGTCTGGAGACGCTGGCTGTGCACGTGGGGCTGGCGAGAGTGCCTGTGACCCCGCTGTGGAAGGGGTGGGCCAGGTATCCTGGGCCCTCCAGGAGCTGGGACAGCACAGCTCAACTTCTGGGAATGTGCTTGTGTGTGGTGTCCATGGTGACCCTATACTCACCTGCCAGAGGCCTGGTGAAGCCTGTGCTGGGCTCAGGGGAGTGTGATGGCTGACAAGATCCCTACCTCAAGAAGCCTGTTTTGTGTGGGCAGGGGGCAGCCTGTGTCAGGCATTGGAGACAGTGTCCATGCTGAAGAGCAGCTGATCTGGATGGGACCTGATGGCTGGGTTGTGTGGAACCCCCGGAAGCATCCGGCTGGTGCCAGCCTTGAGATGGAGCCGCAGGTCTGAGGGCTATGCCCGGGGCGTGAAGCTGCCTGGCAGCTGAGTTGGTGTTTTTGAAGGAAGGCTGTGCAGCACTTGGGAAGTCGGAGAGAATATGTGCTTTGGAGCTTCAGGAGATGCTGACGTATCGGATGTATCAGGGGCACCCACTGACATCTCATTAGGTTCTTGTGTGGTTTGTGAGCCACAAGCTTTGTAAATGCCAGCAGTTTCACATGATGGGAAGGCTCTGAGGAATCTGGGCACTCTATGTGACAGAAGCAGGTGATCCCTACCCTCCTATACTTCTGTGATGGGTATTCATTTATTCAAAAAAGCTTTAGAAGCCAGGGCGGCTCGCCCCTGTAATCCCAGCACATTGGGAGGCTGAGGCAGGTGGATCACCTGAGGTCAGGAGTTCGAGACCAGCCTGGCCAACATGATGAAACCCTGTCTCTACTAAAAATACAAAAATCAGCCAGGCATGGTGGTGGGAGCCAATAGTCCCAGCTACTTGGGAGGCTGAGGCAGGAGAATCGCTTGAACCCAGGAGGCGGAGGTTGTAATGAGCTGAGATTGTGCCACTGCACTCTAGCCTGGGCAACAAGAGTGAAACTTCTTCTCAAAAAAAAAAAAAAGGCATTAGAAAATCGTATTCTTCTCTGACATCAGTGCATTTGAACACTTTCATTTGAACATTCAGAAATGTGAATTAATAAAATTTTGAATGCAGGGTTTTGTTTTTTTTTGTTTTTTGTTTTTTGCTTTTTTTTTAGAAAGCACACAGTAGGTACCCAGTAAATGCCATGGCTCCCCGCCCCCTCCCACTTTGGCTCAGGTCCCCCTGGCCTGCCTTCAGTTCCTGAAACAGGCCACGTTCCCTCCAACTTCAGGGTCTTTACACATGCTGGCTCCTCTGCCTGAACATCTCCAGCCCCCTTCCCCCATGTGCCTGCTCAACTACTGCTCATCACCCAAGCTTAAGCATTGCTTCCAGAAGAAAGCCTTCCTCGATGCCCAGGCCAGGCTATGTCACTGTCACCACCTGCCCAGCCCCGTGGGCCTCTGCTTCATTACCCCATCCCCATCCTTCTTGGATGTCTCTGGGTGTGGCTGGTGTGGAGAGGGGCAGGGTCACGCCTGCCTCTTCACGCCATTCTGCTGGTGCCGAGAAGACAGCTTGGCTCAATGTGGGCACTTGTCCATTTCTTTTGACTTTTGACGATCTGGTCCATTCTGAGTAGAGGGCTGAATGCTGCGGAATGAGGGGAGACTTGGCCAGGCCATCACCAACATGACTGTCCATGTGCGTTCCCGGTCTCCAGCTGGGTCTGCATACCCAGAGGCGTTTAGCCAGGATCTGTGGGAGTTACAGGCCTGTAGCCTCAAAATCCCAGTGGGTCTGTGGGACCCCAAAGGCTCTATAGGAGGGCGAGGGGCCATGCTTCTTTGGGGGTGTGCCCCCAGCCAGGCACTTCCCCCTGTGGCCATTCATTTGCTAGCATCATCACCTCTTTCCCTTTTCAGCCCTTCCTTCACTCGCCAGGTCACTGGCCTGTTCATTTTTCCATTTCCTAGTCCCCTGTTCGTTCTTTGGGCTACTAGTGCTTCCTGAGGCCCACTCAGTACCCAGCCCTGTGCCAGGCTCGGGGACACAGAGTCAAACCTGCGAGGACCCCACTCTGTAAACTGTAGCCATCCTGCTAGGCACTTCCTAGTGATGGATACTGGTGCTATCAAGGGCTGGAAGTGCTTCCTAAAGGACATGTACTTGAGCTGGGTTTTTGGGGATTTAGGGATTTGGGTAGATGGAGGATACAGGGAAGTACACTGCTGGCTGCAAGAGCTGCATGGACAAGGCACAGTGGCCCATGCTTGTAATCCTGGCACTTTGGGATGCCAAGGGGAAGGACTGCTTGAGCCCAGGAGTTTGACACCAGTCTAGGCAACATAGTGAGACCCTGTCTGTACAAAAAAAAAAGGAAAAAAGAAAACTGCAAGGATAAAGTCAGGAAGGCAGCCACATGCTGGGTGAGCTTGGGGATGCTGAGGGTTATGTGTCCTTCTAAGAGGAGACGGCCACTCCTAAGTGGGCCTCAGGGAGGCTGGTCATGGAGGAAGTAGGGTGCAGTCATGGTGGGCATCCACTCTTCTAGGAGCCCTGTTGCTAATTGCCGTGTTTCTTTGGATGAGGCGCATCCCCTCTCTGGGCTCCCTTTATCAAGTGAAGACTTAGACCTGGTGATCTCTGAGGGACCTTCTGCCTTCTGCTGTCCGAAGTCTGTGCTCCTGAGAGCCCTGCATCTTGGGGCATCTGGTGGGCTCTCCTCCCATTTTATGGACAAAGAAATCAAGCATTTTTTGCTTATTAGTAAGGTCTGCAAGGCTGCACAGCTGATGAGGTGGCGGTGCCACGGTTTGGATCCAGAGCAAGCCACTGGGTTTGCTCTAGTGGCTTTGAAGGGCAGCTTTCGTGTGTAAGCTCCCGGGCTGGCGTCACCGGGGGCTGATGAGGCTTGACAGTTTCTTCCAACAGATGACCCTATTGGTTAAGGGAGTGAGGGGACTGGAGAGCAAACTCACTGGGCATCTGGGAAAAGATGTCACTGAGGAGTCCTGTGCGTTGCACCAAAGACAAGCCCACTTCCTAATTCATCAGAATATGGGGGGATGCTTTGAGACTCACATGACTAGACTTTCTTTCATTGTGACCTTTGGCGGGGAGGGTTGTCTGTTCTGTTCCTACATCCCCTTCATAGTGTCTCCTAGCAACTCCTCCAGGCCAGGACTGAAGTCATTAGGGGTATGTAGCACTCTACAGTTTGCAGAATTCATTTAATCCCCCCATCTTCTGGCCACAGCCAGGGTTAGGAATGAAAAGGCATATTGTCTCCATTTGACAGATGGGGATACTGAGGCTCAGAGTGGTTGGGTGGCTGCCCAAGGTCACTCGGAGGGTCCTTGGGAGGAGGGCAGCATATAGGGGCCTCTCACTTGCAGATCACTCATCATTTTCTGAGACAAGGAGTGGGGCCCTGGATCCTTCTGTGCTGGGTTTCGCAACGCCGCCTCCTCCCCACTCAGCTGTCTGACGTGGCCTTTTCAAAAACCCAAAATGAATGGAAGCACATTTTGTTTGGAGAATTTTGCTACACCCCTCACCAGGGCTGGTTGCAAAACCAGGCTTGGGGATCCCTGCTGATGTTGACGATGATGGTAATAATAATAACTGTATCATTGGCTAGCATTTCTTTTCATTCATTCCTTCCTTTAACAAAGCATTTTAGACCGTCTCCCAGGCCGTGCGCACTGCTCAGCCCTCTGTTAGTCAGCCCCGATGCAGTACTTGATGTCCGGACTCTCTTTCAGCCCCCATCACATCCAATTATTATTATTGCTCCCATTTTATGGAAGAGGAAACTGGGCACAGAGAGCCCAAGGCTGCACAGCTGGTGAAGTGGAGGTGCCAGGGTTTGGATGCATGTCAGTTAGAGGCTGGTCTTAGCCCTGTGTTCTGGAGATTCTGAAGTTCCTGTTTGTTCCATAGCAAACATTGAGTGGGGAGGGAATTAAGTGGGGCAGACCCAGTTTCTGGCTTTGGGGAACCTGGACAGACACACTGGGGAAGGAGCTGGGCCTGGTCCAGAGAGCAGCCTCGGGACAACCCTTGAACTCAGTGGCCACTCTGCTATTGGCAGCCACCCCTCTGCAGCCCCGCCAGAGGCCCCATCTGAACTGTGAGGTTCACGGGTATCGTGGCCCCTCTCCCGGCCCCTCTGCGCTTCCCCAGCACACAATTCTGTTTAAGCCAGCTCATCTCTCAGGCTTCTCATGGGGAACAGGGAGCAATATGTGTGATAAGGAGTGACCATGACTGGCAGCCCATTGATAAGAAAGGACAAGATGTTTGGTTCCTGGGACCGTTCATGGAAGGGTTAGACCCCTCAAAACACACTTACACACACGCACACACAGGGATGGTTCATGGAAGGGGTAGACCCCTCAACACACACACACACACACACACACACACACACACAGGGATGGTTCATGGAAGGGTCATGGACCCCTCACACACACACACACACACACACACACTGACACACACAAACTGGGATGGTTCATGGAAGGGGTAGACCCCCCTCAACACACACACACACACACACACACACACACACACACACACAGTGCAGCCACCCCCCTGCCCCCAGGCGCAGTCACAAGAGTGCAGAGGCCCCTGAGAAAGCAGCAGAGCAAACATCACATTTGCACTCCTCTTCTTCGGAGAGGGAAGGCCTGCGCAGGTCACCCACCTCTGGGAATTTGCTTCAAAAGTGGCTAACGGAACATTTGGTGCATCAGGGGGTCATCTTTAGAAAGCACAAGATGTGGGCAGGTTCTGTCTTTGATGATGTAGAAATGGGGCAGGCATCCTGGTGTTTAAATGGAGCAAAAGACTTATCGAGGCACTTACGGAGTGCCTGCTGTGTACCTAGCACTGTGCTGGGACTTGGGTCGGGGATCAGAACCATGCCCTGAAGAGGTGTTGTGCTGGTGGGGGCAGTGAGATTCTGCACCCCAGGTGCTGGGCTAGGAGTGAGCACTTGGTCTCTGGGTTCAGGTGTTTCTCTGTCTTTTTTTTTTTTTTTTTTTTTGAGATGGAGTTTCACTCTTGTCGCCCAGACTGGAGGGCAATGGTGCGATCTTGGCTCACCACTACCTCTGCCTCCTGGGTTCAAGCGATTCTCCTGCCTCAGCCTCCCAAGTAGTGGGGATTACAGGCATGCGCCACCATGCCCAGCTAATTTTGTATTTTTAGTAGAGATGGGGGTTTCTCCATGTTTGTCAGACTCCTGGTCTCTAACTCCCGACCTCAGGTGATCCACCCACCTCGGCCTCCCAAAGTACTGGAATTACAGGCGTGAGCCACTGCACCTGGCCAGGTTCAGGTGTTTTTCTTCCTGCAGTGACAGATAAGCCTGCAGGGGCAGAGGTGGGGCCAGGAGGCTTTTTGTTGCAGCTGCCAGGAGATGGGTGCTGGGTATTTGGGGGTTTGTAGTAAGAGGAATAAACAAGTTTGCTGTTGTGTGTCCCTGACAGATTGCCTGCACCTCTCTGGCCTCCATCTACTTGGTGGGAATAGAAGTGGGAGTTTGGTTTCTGAGTCTTTCCCAGCTTAGCCCTCTGTGATTCCAGGGATGAAACAAGCTGGGCTTCCCTCTGAGAGGTGCCAGGGAACCCTCACTGTCCTCACCCCTGACCAGCTGCCTGGCTTCCCCACCACCCTCTGTCTTCCTCCCTCTGTCACCGGGAGGAAGCCTTTCCTTCCGCCCACTGCAGGCTGACTGCGTGCAGTGACGCAGCACCCGAGGACTCTGGAGTGCAGCTTGGAAACAGAGATCTGGGTTTGCTAAAGACAGGGGGAAAGGTTCTTCCCACTACCTCCAGCTGCCTGCCTGCCTGCCTCTCTCTCTCCCGTGGCTGCCACCAAGCCCGGGCACCTCCTCAGCTCTGCCAGATCCATTTAAGGAGTGAGAGGCTCTGGGCTGGAGGCTCAGCTGAACAGGGCCCAAGTTGGAGTCTTAGCATGTCGGGGCCTTGCTGTATGACCCTGGCATGCTTGCCTGCCTTTTCTGAACAGTGCGTACTGTGAGGGCTGGGCTGTGGGATTCTGGGCTGACCAGGCAGCTTTTCAGTGACAGCTCTGGGGGGTCACCTGTAATTGGGGAGGAGCTCCTGGCTGGACTTGGCCTGCTGCTGGGGGGACAGGGCTGTGGGTTGGAGATAGTGCCAGGGCCTTCTGCCGCCTTTGTTTTCCATGGGTGCACCCTGCAGCTGATGGAGCAAGGTGCCATGGTCATTCCTGTTTTACTTCTGGGGAAACTGAGGCTGCACAGCTGGTGTGTAGTAGAGCTAGGATTTGAACCCAGGTGTGTGTGATTCACCCAGATGAGAAGGTAGACCTGGGCAAGAGGCCAGCTGGGCAACTGCACACCTCCCTGTGCCCTGAGTCTCAGTTTCCCCATCAGAGCAGCAAGAGTCAGGGGGTGATGTTGGGGTTGCCTCACCCTTCTCTGAGCCCCACCTGGTACTGCTGGAAATTGATCTGAGGCTCCCCACCTGACCTCCAGCTCCCATCCTCAAAGTGAGGTGTGGCAGTAGGCGAAGGAGTGTCAGCCTCTGGCACTTCCTCAGGGACCTGCCACCTCTGGGTGTGAGGGATTCCTGGAGGACTGGGGGTGGGTGTGGGAGTGCACAGGGCCTTCCAGGGTTGGCACGCTGGGAGCAGAGGTGAGTGCAGAGGCGACTTGGCTCTGGGCTGCCTGGGGTTCTCCACTAGACCCAGGGCCAGGCCCACCTCTGCCCAGCTATGTCTCTGACCCTCATAGAGCTGGTTCACAGGGGCCTCTGAGAGAGTGCAGGCGGGGACAGGGAGGGAGGGGTGCCCTTGGGGTCCTTCCCACTCCCTGTGTTTATGGGTGCCTGTGTGTGGGGGGTATGTGTGTGTAGTATATGTGTGTGTATGTTGTATGTGTGAGTGTGGAGGGTGTGTGTATGTGTATGCTGTTTGTGTGTGTGTGTAGTATGTGTGTGGTGTGTGTGTATGTGGTATGTATGGTGTGTATGTGATGTGTGTGTATGTGGTATGTATGGAGTGTGTGGTATGTATGTGTAGTGTGGTGTGTGTATGGTGTGGTGTGTATGGTGTGTGATGTGTGTGGTTTGTGTGGTGTGTATGATGTGTGGTGTGTATGGCGTGTGGTATATGTGGTGTGCGTGTGAGGTATCTATTTGTGGTGTGTATGTGGTGTGTATGGTGTTTGTGGTGTGTGTTTCTTGTGTATGTGGTAAGTGTGTGCTGCATGGTGTGTGCTGTGTGTGTGGTATGTATATGGTTTGTGGGGGGTATATGATATGTATGTATGGTGTGTGTGTGGTGTGCATGATGTATGTTTGGTGGGTGGTGTGTGTGATGTGTGTGGGACTATGGTATGTGTGGTGTGTGTGATGTGTGTGGGACTATGGTATGTATGGTGTGTGTGTAGTGTGTGGTATGTGCGTGTGAGGTGTGTGTGGTGTGTATGTGGTATGTGAATATGGTGTGGATGTGGGTGTATAGGTATGTATGGTGTGTGTGGTATGTATGTGTGGTGTGTATGGTGTGTGGTACATGTGTAGTGTGTGTATATGATGTGTGTGGGACTATGGTATGTATGGTGTGTATGGTGTGTGGTGTGTGTGTGGTATATAAGCTTGGTGTGTGTGGTGGCGTGGGATAGGTTGTGTGGTGTGTGTGGAATGTATATGTGATGTGTGTGTGGCATGTGTGGTATGTTGTGTGGTGTGTGGGGGTATATGTGGTATGTATGTATGATGTCTGTGTGTGACAAGTGTATGTGGTGTGTGTGGCATGTTTGTGATGTGTATGTGGTATATGGCATCTGTTGTGTGTGTGGTGTGTGTGGTATGTGTGCTGTTTGGTGTGTGTGTGGTGTGTATGGTCTGTGTGTGGCATCTGTATGTGTGTTGTGTATGTGTGATGTGTGTGTGTGGTATATGGTGTGTGTGGCATGTGTGGCATGTTGTGTGTGGGGTATATGTGGTATGTATGTATAGTGTCTGTGTGTGACATGTATATGTTGTGTGTGGTATGTATGTGATGTGTGTGATGTGTGGTGTGTGTGTAGGGTGTGTGATGTGCGTGGTGTGTGTATTTGGTGTGTGTGCTGTGTGTGGTGCATGGTATCTGTGGTGTGTGTGGTATGTATGCTGTTTGGTTGTGTATGGTCTGT